>NC_048900.1:25304139-25382353 GCF_011077185.1 Oxyura jamaicensis | reverse complement strand
AATTTTTTTTTTTTTTTTTTTTTTTTTTTTTTTTTTTTTTTTTTTTTCCAGCTGAGGACAGAGGTGGTTTGGGGGCTTTTTGGCTGGTTGTAGCATGGTTGGTCCCCTCTTGCTGAGAGACTTAGGTTCCTTTGTGCAGCTAGAAACACAGGCAGGCATTTTCACTAATATTTTTTCATTACATAGATGCCTTTCTGCAGCTTTCACTTAGCTGTGTATGTACAGAGTGGATACTGTAATAATGAACCAGTTGGCAGCATGCAAATATAGTTACTCCTTCTGCTGAAATCAAAAGGATGCTTTTGTGGGTTATGTTTGGACCATTCCTTTTATCAAAAGGCTTTACATTTCATACCAAGAATTCCAAAGCCTTGAACTCTTATCCCAGAACATATTTAAATGCAAGATAATCTGCAAAGGATGGTTAGCATAAATTATATTCTTCAAAGTGAAATTCTACATAATAGAAAAGTTACATCTTTGATGTTTATTTTTATTCTGGCTATTAAAGAGTGTTCTTCTGAACAGATTTTGTTCATGTTTTTTATAGGTTACCAACTAGTGTATATGTTTTTAGTACAAAATTGGTGTTTGTAATAAACTGTATTTCCAGTTGACTAGCATCCACTTTGTAAGTCCCTTTTAATCCAGGATTTAACTGATCAGAGCCCTTGTTGTATGTTTGGTTTCAGCTGTCTTGTTTTTTATTTAACTACCAGTCCAACACAGAAGTACTTTCATCTTTACCATGATTGCACAAGGACAGGAAATGTTGAAGTCTTGAAACTGTGGCAACTTAAGTTCAGGTATTTCATAATGCTTCAGCCTGGAAGCACACACTTCTACCACTGCAAAGAGACGCCTGTCAGCTTTCCAAACACATAATTGCTTTCAGCCCTGTGAAGCTGCGAGGTAGTAGGAACTTTGAAAATGTTATGTGGTTAGAGCCTTTCCACAACTCCACCTCTTCACCAAGAAATTCGCTGCACCTTTTTTTGTTTGTTTGTTTTGGTACAAACTTTCTGTCTCTATGATTTACATATGAACTGGCAGAAGGCAGTCAGTATTATCATCGTTAGACATAAAATGATTTATATGATAATTCCAGTAGCATGCAAGAACTTTTAAGCACAAAGGTCTTTATGAAATTGAGTACCTTTTGCCTCAGCTTTGTGGGGATTTTTTTTTCTTTTGTTGTATGAGACAAAAACCATTTCCTACTGTAAGCTGCAAATATAGCCTAACGATTTCTCCACTGTGCACGCACCTCAGATGGGGGCCATGCCCTTCAGCCCCACCTGCTCCATCTCTGTGGCACTTCTGTGGCAGCTCGTGGTCCTTGAATGGGACTGCAGGTTGCTGTAAGGCTGTGGTGTCTGGCAATGACGACAGGTGCACGAGTTTCCCAAGTCTGTGTCTCTTGCATTGTTGCCTGAGATTGCAGAGGCTTGACCTTGATGATGCACGCAGGTAATCCTGGGGCTGCTCCAGGGTTGTTCTGCCAGTTACTCTTCTAAAGGACGGCCACTTTTCACTGCAGTGCCTATCTCCAGGAGGGTGCTTTAAAGCAACATTTTTCTAGTTCACCTGATGCAACTACAGTCTCGATTACTTGCACACGGGGGCTAGGAGAGTATTTTTTTTTTTCTTGACATTGTTTTGCAAACATTTAACTCTAGGCCTGTCCACCTTGAAACGTGCAGCACTGTCAGAGGAACGGCTGCAGGCAAACTGGGCCAAAAGAACAAGAGCCAGCCCTTGCCACACATAGGGCTGCAGCAGACTCTGCATAGGAAGCAGCAGTGCTGCAAATGAACTGTCTAATATGTCTGAAGTTCAAGTAATTTATTGGATACCTCTGAGACAGGAGGCAGATATTAATTCCACCATCTGCACGATGAGGATAAGACAGATCTTGTTTCATAACTGTAGGTAAAATTCAATTTACATGTTATTTTTGCATTGAATTCAGATAAATTACTTTGAATTAGAAATCATCCAGAACAGCACTGCACCTAAAAACTTGAAAAAAAAAATCATTTGATTTATTTGTTATATTTACACATTTGTTTTTAAGCTAAAATTTGATTTTTTTTGGAATGTTCTTGTGTAATCAACTCTAGTTTTAGCCCTTCACACCTTTTTGTTATTTAAGGAGCATTTTAATAAAAGTAATTTTTTCCTTAGCCCAGTAAGTATATCAGTGTTAAAAGTTCAACTATACAAAGTGCCTAAAAAAGCATTCAGGTCAGTAACCAGTCAATATTTCTTTCAAATCTTCCTCAATCAAGTCTAGTAATAAATAAAGACTAATACCCACGTGACAATGATGCTTTTTAAAATTGTTCATTTGCCAGTTTTAACAAGATAAAAGAAACTAATACTTAATGAGGACATTGTTTTACATTAAAAAAAAAAAAAAAAAAAAATTTAAACGCCCCCCCCCCCCCCCAAACAAAAACAAACACCCCAAAACAGACAAAGGACACAAAAGAACACACATGGAATGATGAAAAGGAACAATTATTTCGCACTGAAAAATATTGCACAACTTCAGGTCTGTCTGCCCAGATTTTGCTCCATGTAATTAGGTATGTATGAATTAAGCACAAAATTGTGTCCAGATAGATCTATAGCAATTTGAGTGAATCTAGAACTGTAGATTGCTTTGACTTGCTTCTGACTGCAACTTGGAATTCTTTTCTGTGAGCAGGTTGCTGTCAGCTACAGGTTTGGTAAATAAATCGTGTTGATTCTGTTTTGCTGACCAACCCTTCAAAGGTTATCGGTGACGCGCACAATTCTTCTATATGGTAAATACACAAAGTCATCAAAGTACTTGGGTCTTTAAACACAACTTGTTATATCGAGTCCTCAAACCATGTATGAAAAACAATCCAGAACGTTCCCTGATTTGTTGTGGTTAACTTGAGACTGCATCTCATTTTGCAAGACCAAGACTTCTCAATGTTATCAGTGTTGCATTTGAAGGTATAAACGTCACTGCAGGGTACATTAAGAAAAAACCAAACATGCTAAGTGACTAAAAGGCCTTTACAGCTACAATCTTTGCTAGCCCATCCCTTAACAAGCACGTACTTTTTGCTGCAGAAATAAGCTAATGGTGTAATTCTGGCTGTAGCAGTACTATTTTCCCCCTCAACTGCTACTACGACAGTCTGTGTTTATATAAACTTTGCGTTATATGCAGAGCAAGTTTTTTCTCATATCTGACTCTTATCTGCTTGGTGGACTGATGTGTCAGCCAGCAGGGCTTAACAGATACATTTAATACAGGAGACTGAGATACAGTATGTTTATTCTTAACTTCTGATAACCTAAGAACTACAAGAACAAGAGATGCAGTATCCATTTCCTGTGATTAAACCAACCATTTTTAGGGAGCAAAAAAGTAGAGTAAGTGATCAATGCTAATGCTACATTAGTTCCAAATATCTTTTTCCAATTATGGTAGCTTAACTATTTATTGTCCATCTGTACCACTTTTAACTTGATCAAGTTAAAGTAGACATAAAAGTGTAAGGACTGTTGTTTCGTTAAAACCGAAGCAAGTTATAAAAACCATATACCATAATTTAATTTGTAGGACCAGTTTCATATCTTCATATTCAGCATCACTTGCAGAAAAGGGATAATGCATCTCAGTTTGCTTACAAGCTAGGAGATCACTTCGAAGTCTGCATATTCCTAACTGCAAACAAAATATAGCACTTTTAACAGGTTATAAATAAACTGGTTTTCAAGCATAGAGCCAGCCCAACAATAACAATACACTATTAAAAAGACCTAAGGCAATGAATTCCATCTCCAATGGAAAGAAAAAAAAAAAAAAAAGAAGAAGAACTGTGCAAACAAGCTTAAAACTATTTCTTTGTGCCAGTGTTATAAAATGTAGATTTTAATAAAGCCTTGACCCAAATGCCAGGACTTGTGAAAAGAATCAAAAAAAAAGTTACTTTATTTAGGAAAAAAAATACTCTTATCTTACTGCTAATAAAATCAGATACACGCAGTTTAAACATTTACAGTTGCTGTAACACTTTACAATTCCTATATATGGGTGTAAGAACAAACATTAAAAGACAATGGTGGGTCAAGGCTTTACATTAAAAATAACAACCTACTTTTTCTATAGTCTCTAAAATACTATGTTTTTTTCCAATATTTGCAGCCATTCAGGAATAATTTTTATGTATTTATTAGGAAATGTATATTTTGTGCATGATCTTAATTCCTAATTCCTGGCTCTTTGGGCTGAATGACAAAAGGATCAAACCCATTAAAGTGGATGGCCTCCTTGAAGGTTCAGTGGAGAAACCCTGGCTCAGTTAGTCTCATAGGATGAAAGCAGTGCTGCATCCACTGGCTCCATGCAGGATGGACAGGTAAAGGATCTCATCAACCAGTCATCTATACAGTCCAGGTGGTAAATGTGCATGCACGGCAGAAATCGGATGGGGTCCCCATAAACAAAGTCCATCATACAAATGACACATCTGGGGAAACAAAAATTGTTAACACATTTAAGATGCTGTTACCATACCGCACTGGGAATGAAAAGCAACGTAATGTCTACTGCATACGTCTGTGTGAACCAAGCTTTAACTACTTGTAGACACAGCGAGGATTTCTTAGCTACGTCACTGCTGGCTCCACCAAGCGTTGCGTTTCTTGGTGTTCTCTTTGCACAGCGTGCCCACGACTGCAGTGTTAGCAGAAGGAAGGAAGCCTGCAGGCATGGAGGGGACAGCTCAGCAGATGTAAAATTAGTAATGGGCAAGGGGAGTCGCAAAGGTGAGGAAGAAGCAGCGTGGAACTACTTCCCGATGAAGAGAGGCTAAAGGGGGTGGTAAAAAAGACATGGACGAGAGAAAGTAGATTTCATTTGTAGCAGGAAAGCAAAGAAGGATGAATCAGAGTCTTCTGCATAGCCCTTTTCTCAGAAAGCTGTGTCAAATTACACCCGGATCAGGTTCCCTGTGGCAATACCATAAACCAATGCAACACCCAAATTATTTGTTAGTTTTCTGTAACTTACTCTCTGATCTTCTTCTCGGAGCCGTCTCTCCCAGGATCATAGACTCCTTTAGGTAGATGCTGAATAAGGCCTATCCTCTGCGCTATTCTGATTTGTTCTTCTTCTGTCAGCTGTGTTGCTAGCCGAGTCTGGCTAGGGGTCGGATGATAAACAGGAACAGGGACTTGCTCCTAAAATTAAAATAGTTCAATTAAAAAAAAGGCTTTCCTAGTATTTCCTAGCACACACAACGTAATTAAATTTCTTCTCAGTCCTACAAGTGTTTCTGTGATCTCCCACTCCTACTTTGCAATTTTGGGGCTATAATTACAGACATAATGGGATGAAGGATTGAGGCCAGCATCTTGGGCAAGCAGCTGTTTGTGGTTGTTCTCTCCAAAAGCTTTTGGTCTCCATGAGTCATTCACAGATGAACTACGTGCACAAACTCCACCTGAGAGCAGGCACATAAATCTTACAGGCACCTGGTGAACTGGCAGATACTGAATCAAACAACGTAATGGCTTTAAGTTGCAAGTGGAAGAAACCCCAGTATTTGTACCAAGAAGTAGCTTTGCTGTTAGATTTGTGAAGAATGATTTGCAAAGAAGAGGACAGCTGAGTCTGAGAGTTTCAGAGAGGAATATTTATGACTTCTGTAATAACAAAAAATAATGTGAGCTATTCTGGGCCACCCAAACTCCAATCCCCAAACTCCAATCCAGAACTGCAGACTTGAATTCTTGCGTGTTTAAAAAAATGTTACCTGGACAATAAAAATAATTGCTTAAGCAAATAACTGATGTTCTACATTTTTTCTACTATGTTTATATGATTTTACAAGTTCTCCCAAGCTGGACTTCAGCTGATGTATGTTTAGAACATGCATTTCCCAAACAAAAACTATGTGGTGTGCAGGTATTCTGCATTCCTTCCTCAGCTTTTTTTGATCATTAAGGAGCTTTAGAGCAGATGTTTTCACATTTACATTAACACCATACTTCGCTTTTCAAGCATTTTTTGAAAGTAAATACCAGTTGTGAACAGGAGATACTCTTAGCATAATACTGACCGGTAACCATAAGCCTGCTGTTAAGAGAGAAGTTCTTGCAGTAAGTCTATTTAATGGTGCTTCTTAGACAGCAGAAAAAGCAACTTTCACAGAGGAGCTGGACAGGCTGTCCCCTCGTGCTGCCCCTGCGCCCAGCTGCTGCCAAAGGTGTGACACAGGACACGTGGACACAGCACCCAGACAGATTCCTCCAGCACACAAATGGCTTAGAGGAACGCCAGCATGGACCTGCTGGCATCACCACCTGTGTGTAGCAGCAGAAGCACAACCGCCCTTCCTGCTCCTGCTCCCTTGGGTTCAGGCGAGAAGCCCACCCGGCCAAGACAGCTCGGAGGGTAGTGCCCCTGCTTCTGAGCTACAGCGACTCTTCTGCTGCCACAAAGTGTGGTGAGCAGAGGTGCGGCTGAGGGCAAGGCTCCGGGATGGCTGGAGGAGGCTCGGAGCCGCTCGCTGGCCAGAGCCTGGCAGTAGAAGCCCTTGCTTACAAGAAATGCTCACCAGAAATACAAGTTTCCCAGGCAGTTCTTCTTTTAACACAGTGCCTACTGCTTGCAGTTCACCTATGGGGTTGAATTCACACTCCTCTCCTAATTCAACTACACCAGGCTTTCCACCTCTAACCTCCTCGCAGGACACAGAGGGCTTCCGAGAAGGTTTGGAGAGCGCTAATACGGCCACACTTCCAAAGAAAAATGCCAGTGGTTCGCTAAGTTTGATTAATTTCCTGGCTGCTCTAGACTGCATTTCACAGAATCACAGATTTCTTTCGGAGCAGCTGCCTTTTAATGGTTTAAATTATCTAAATTATTCTCGAATCACTGCTTGGATAGAGAAAATCACCAGCTGAAGCTAAGGATGACCTGTCAGATACAACAGTACCCACGAAATGGCTCTGCAGCCTGTGATGCCAGGAAAATGAAGCAGTTTTTCCCCTTCCCAAACACTGCACACCCTCTGCACTGAAGACAACAGCCTGAGGCAGTGCCCTGCCCTGGTCTTACACTGCAAGACCCCACAAACTATCAATAACTTTTTATTTTCGAGGCACTGCTATACCTCTATGGAAGCACAGTAATTAAATCAATAGTAGAGGACATTACTGCTGGCTCCTCCATTTGTCACGGAGAAGGATGCATGTAACACTTCACACTCGGAGAGAGAGGCACCCCCCTCCCTGTCTGCAGAACAACAAGAGCAGAATAACAACCACCACGCACTGCCCAGGGGGGTGCAGAGGGCAGTGGAGGGGAAGTTAGGGGTACGTAACGTGTCTCCCCTCGGTACAACCATGGCTGCAAGTGTTTGCACAGAAAAGTACTACTGAAAGCAAACACAGGAGGAAGAAAAGAGATGAGGAAACTCAGAACATCTGAAAGTAGCAGGAACACCAACCTGCTGGTGAACGGTCCGTCAGAGCAGCAAACCGATGAGCGCAGCGTGGCACACACATACAGCACAAGGAACAGCAGTTAACTGAGAATCTGTCTCAAGTTAAAAGCTGTCACATCTCAGACAACTCTGAAATGAGCAGTCAGGCCTAACAGCCAGCTGGTGGCTGCTTCAGGTAACTTTTGGACAGTGAATGAGCATAAAAGACAGAAAACGAGCATGACTTTAAGCACAGAAAGGCCAATCAAGGAAGAAAAGCCTTTCCTCGTTCGGGTCAGTTACAGGCGCTCGCTGCCGCTGACCACCACAGGCCCCTTACCTGGGGGCCCCCTCAGGCATGACTTCAGGGCCCCTCTCCCCAGGTGACTTCTCCCCGCAGAGAGGAGCGGAGCACGGGGCTGGCGGTGCACAGGCCCCTGTTCCCTCCACATACCAAATCCACAAACGCCTTCCCCAGCGCTGCAGGCAGTGCTCGTCCCTTGGGCCTCCTGGCTCCGACTCCCTCCAAGCAGAGCTGCTGCCTGCACCACATCCGACAGACCCACGTCTGACAGACCCGGTGGAGGCAGCAATTTATGGTCGTCAGCTGTGAGCTCCTCCAAGTTCACACACCAGACGAGAATCTCTTGTCAGATGGGTGAGGCTGGGTGAAAACAGTGCTGTCTTTCAGCACGAAGCCTTCCTATTTGGGAATGTGAAAACACGGGAGGCAGAGGGCTGCCAAGCTGTTGTGAGAACGCATAAATCGTGTTGCTGTAAATAAAAACGAGTGACCGCTCAACACCCGTGATCCCATGCACTTCCTTAACATGCTGTCTGATGGCACTTCAGTCTCTTCTCCAGTAGCTATGAAAAGCCTGCCCAGCCTGGGCCAGCCATGCTGGACAAAACACGCCAGGAAGATGGAAGAACGCGGCCCCACAAGCTGCAGAGGGAACGCCAGCAACGACCACTTCACACCCGGCCTCTCCCCAGGACAGACACAAAGACGAGGCGTGTCTGTACCTGCGTTATTCGGAAAACACTTCAGACTGTTTATTCACAGGAATATTCGCCCTCGGCAAGTCTCCTGCGGTTTTTATCAGCCCAGGTCAACGCGAGGTCCCGCACAACCCAGCGGGGATATTCTGGGGTAACGAGCTGGGGATTTAAGGCTTCGCTCAATCAAATTACATTTGTGGCTACAGGCCCTCTGACATGTACATACACAAAAAAGATCGTATTACCCGCATAATTATTATTATAGTCCAAAGACGAGCATGGATTTATTGCTCTTCTGTCTCAATTTTCCCTTATCTCCCGTGGAAAATGTTCTTGCAGACAAAGTTATGAAACACTGGCTTTCTAGCCAAAGTCTGCGTTATTTATCGTTTGATAAAGACATCAGGTATTTCAAACGCAGACAAAACTTTGTGCTAATTATTCCTCCATGAGGTAAAAAAGGAATGATAAAAAAGCCAAAACAAACAATCAAATCTACACATCAGTGTCAGCCAAGAAAGTAAAAATCACTTCCTGGCACTCAATTTGCTTTCATCAGTGACTACATTCATAGGGGGGGAAATAATGATGAAACACCTCAGATGGCCATGGTCCCAGGGATGCGCCCACTGCTTCTGCCTTGTTCAAAGGCAGGTGCTGTCAGCACAACTTCCCCTGGCTTTCTATGCATACCAAACCTAATTCCTGATCATCTCTCGTGTTTATTTGGCCCTCAAATAACAGCATGAATTCAGACTCGAGGACTACAGTGGGGTTTGCATCTCCACTGCACCTTGGCTCCTCCTCCCCCGGGGACAGGGAGACCATACAGGGCATCTGGAAGTCTGCATTTTTCACTACTCATGAAAATAAAACACTTTCACACTTTGCTTGAAAGGCCCAGACACTGTTCCTGCGTGTGGATTCCCAACCATGCTTTGGGTTCTTGCCTAGAAAAGGTTTCATTCAGTGCTATTTTTTTGTTTGAGGTTTTCTCATCAATGCAACTTATCCTGGTTATTTATGCTGCTGTAAAACAGCTTCTGTTTTGTTTTACAGCATTCTCATCTTGTTCTTGCCAGTGTAATGAATTTGTAATACTCTGAAAGCAGGTCAGTGGTAGATCAGAAACTCTTAATCCCTGGATAAAGATTATTTTAAGATCCCTCTACGCCACATATCAGCAGTATGCTATCAGGGCTTTTGTTTGTTGTTTTTAGTAATTGCACCAACATGCACGAATTATCCTTTCAGGAAGGGCAAAAGTGAGACAAATAATTGCTAACATTTCAAAGCTCCAGAAGTTAAAGCCTCACTGCCGTCCCTGACATCCTGCCCACTGCCACGCGTTTTCCACGACTGACCAGTTTGCTTCATTTCCATCTCTAAATTTTCTTCCTCATCTGCTCCAATGCTCTCGGTGTGCATCACCTTGGAATGCTTATTTGCACTTTTACACCAACGCATCTGTTTGACAACGGAGACAAACTTCCTCCTGCCTACGCTTACCTGAAGTCTTTTTTACACTTTCCAAATACCGGTAGGTGCAGCACTTACGCTCCTTGTGCCTGTTGCTGATTAATTAACCCAAGTCTAGCAGTTCAAATTGAATTTCCCCAATCGCTCCCACTGCTCCTTTTTGAAATCCCTTCACTGTGCAAACACCTGTCTCGAATCGTGGTGTCTGAAGGCAGCTGCTTCGTGTATGGCTGCGTCGGGGCCACATCTGCTCCACCGCCGGCAGCCTCGGCCACTGATGGCGACACGGAGCGGCCCCTCTGCAGCTGCACCGTGCAGCAGCCCTGTGCCCGCTGCACCCGCACCGCTGCGCTCACCTTCCAGCCTCGTCGCCTCCCAGGTGTCCCGCCCTGAAGGTGAGATGCAGGGAGCCTGAACAACTCAATTCAGACATAAACAACTGCAGTTTACAGATGTAAAGGCAGGAGGTGAGGGAAAAAAATAAATCCTGCTTTTTCTGTCGCTTGCAAAATCCCCGCTGAATTTCATGAAACGTTCTCCTCTCGCTACTTTATTACTCACAAGAAACTAACAGGGATAATGGTCCAGAGGCCTTTTCTGGAAATGCCATTCTGATCTGGGTGAAAAGACTCAAACTCCATCTGTATGTTAATACACCCTCTGAAATAATATCCTCCCCCAAGACATATTACTGAAAAACCACTCGCCGCTATAATGTGCATTATACTGCAACTACAGCTTACTTTAATAATCCTTAGAATATTACGAGCAGGCTGCCAACTGTAAAAGCCTTTTTCTGCCATACAGAAGAGAACAGTTCATTTATAAAGCTAAATACCAGCTGCTATAAAACATCATGTAATGAAATTGTTACCCAATCTTTTATATTCCTGCTTCCAGGTAGCCAGTCAGTATAAATAACTGCAATAGCTGAGCACTTACATTAAAAAGTCCTTTTTAAAGCAGAATTCCCTCTGCCATTTGGAAGAGCCAGCTGGGACAGACAACCAGACCTGACATGCACCCCGGAGCCGCCCTGGCTCCAGCTGGAACCTGAGCATGGGTTTGCCCAGCAGCCCCGCTGCACTTTAACAGTAACACAGCCAGAAAAGAGAGCAGACATGCCATTAACGCCATATTAAGCAAAACTGTAATTGATCCTTTACTAAATCTGCAAAGCAGCCAAAGAGCCTCCCGTTTGTTCATGGGAGAAGCGTGAAGATCCACGTAGCTCCCCCCTGCCAATGGCACCTCTCAAACCAGGTTCTTCGCTTAGTCTCCTGAATGCGCATTTGCCTTTGAAATAGTTACAATTCCTTGCATTTCTCAGGATTCCCAAGTTCCTTCCTGAAGAGATTAACTACACAATTTAATGTTAAAAGTAAATTTGATTCATCTGGAACTTTAAAATGAAGTATACTTCTATTGGCCTTAAAGAATTGTTAAGGTGTTACTCCACTATCACTGCTTGCTAGAGAAAGTTTACTTTAACTGTTTGTGACCATTTTAAACAAAACCACCTTACTTTTATTTCCCTTTATTTGACACGTTCCTTGGTAAAAACGGAGAGCACTGAAGGACAAAAGAAAACCACAACATAAAACTTTTCACATCTCAGTTTTTCGTTTATAGTTTTGTAAGTATCACAATTAGCACTGAAATATTAACTTAAACCAGAGAATTGCCACGCAGAGAGAAATGTGCACTGCATCTCACTGGCCCATTGCAAGTAGGAGAGCAACGCACAGAAGAAGAGCAAAACCCCTGGCACTTGGGACGTGCTCAGATTTGTGCACGCTTCCCATCAGGGTGCTCCTAAGGAAGATAAATGAGTTAAATTCTGAACTGGGTGTTGTACGCATGGGTGGTCACTGCTGTAACAGACTAAGAAAGCAGACTGCAGCAGAGGAAGGGAACAGACTCCTTGTGTTGTTTCTCCAGCTAGGAAGCAACATCTGGTTTAAGCCGTTTTGTTTCAGAGTTGTTGGTGTAGGCCCTGCTGGTTCTGCAGCAATGGAGTAGCCTTACTTGAACTACTACTGCTAAAACTGTAAAATAGTTCTATGCCTTTTCTCCACAATTAACCCACTGAATGTCTGGGAAGTGCACCTGAAGAGTTACAGCAGGCAAGCACCAGGAGTGGGCCCTGGCTGCTGACTCTTCCACCCCGGCCTACCTTGCAGATGGAAATCGCCTGCTGCTCTGTAAAGTCACCTCGCCTGGAATCTGATTATCATCAATGCAAACCTAAATATGAGAGATTAGCAAGAAGGGGTGGTAGGGAAAAAGCAGTAATTAAAAAGCGGTAATTAATCCCTGGAAGCACAATCTCCTGCCACAACCAGACAATTTTTACATTTCCAGGCTGCGCAGCAGGTTTCTCTGGCTCCAGGGCTGTATCCTTGGGCGCATTTCCACTGAACAAGTCTGCTCATCAGCTCCACGTCGGCTTCAGCTGTCCTTGCTCCCTTCTCCACTGACCCCACCAAACTTCAGGGTGTGAATTTCTGCAGGGTAACACACACACACCAGCACATTCTTACTAGTCCCAGGCCCTCAAATTGCCCAAGAGAACTGACTCCATCTCCAGAAAGAGCTCCTGACAGCTCTGCTCATGGCATCAGGCCACCGCTTGAGATAACAATGTCCTCTCACTACAGCTCCTAGCGTGTTTATTTTAATAGGTTATTTTTATATGGGGAGGGAAAAGATCCACAAACAATTTACAAAACTTCACGCATTTCTGTCAAGCTGTTGCAATGAGAGAAACCAGAAAGAACAGTTGCCTACAAACGTTAAATTAGGGGCACTCACACACGAAACAGCTTCCTTGCACACCCCAGGGATGACAAAGCAAAGCAGACAGCTGGGTAAGGAGAACAGAGAGCAGACAGGGCCAGCAGTCATTCCTGCAGCTGGTGGTAACAGAAGAGCACATGTATGCGAGTCATCCTACCCCATAAGCGAACCACAACATCTGCATTATTGGCACATGTTCTCTCCTACTTGCACCGAGTGGTTATCTCTGCAGAAACCCCTTCTTAGGTCTGGCAAGCAGAGACAGTTATTATAGCACCACGGCTGCACTATACACAGCACTTATGGTTCAAGCAAGACGGTTGCCGGAGAAATGAAGGGCAGATCTGACAACAAAAAACAGCTGAAGTTTTGGGAAGAAGAAAAAACAAGAGGAACTTGGTCCTAGACAGTGGTGGGGAAAACAACTAAATCTCAGTGAGACCGTCTCCTCTGCTTGAAGGGTCCAGAGTCAAGTTGCTGTGTCCTGCTGACTGCTGGGGAACTGCCGTGACGCATCCCGGACACCGTGTCCCACGCACACCTACCCGAGCCACTCAGGGCTCTGACTCACTCAGGGTGCAGCAGACAAAAAAGCCCAAGCTCACGCGCTCCTGAGACGTGAGCCTGGCCCAAACCTACCGTCCTGCACCCCCAAGGCACCGCTCCGCTTAGATGACTCCACCAAGTCCTTCTGTGGAGGGCTTGATCCTGGAGCACCCCAGAAAGGACAGGCGTGTGGGTGGCTTCACGTGGGCAATGCGAACACGCTGGGAATATTCAGAGCACACTGTGCTGGGAGCCTCCTACCGAGCCCATGGACTGCGCACAGCCAAGCTAACCACAGGCAGCCCCTGCTCACCTCCCAGTGCTGTTTCAGTTTGGGGATTTGTGATCCAAACTGATCCAAAATGGTGCTGCCTCTGAAATACCAGTCCTGCCACTTCCCCTGCTCTGTCTCTTGTCGTTGGCTGTATGGACACTGACCCAACTGACTTCCCCTCACAAAACAAACCAGTATCACTGACTGCGCGATCACTGGAGCACGTGAAAAAGCTGGAAACCACCAGCCCAGAGGAAAATGCACAAGCGCCCCTTTTAGGGACTCAGGCCAGTTATGAAATATTGACTCCAAACGCTTAAGAAATAGCGAGAGCGCTAAAATGTCTAAAATGTATCTTTTGGCAAGAATTGGTTAGGTCAGTTTGAAGGCAATTCTAAGAACAAAACTGATATTTTGAGTACTTGAGGAACAAGGTAGCAAAATTACAGAAATCAGCCCTAATTAGCTGAGAGGAATGGCTGGGGAAAGAGACAAAAATAGTAAACATAAAAATGCACAGAAGCGAAAGACAGGAGCAATCCATCAGGGGAGGACTGCTCAAGTATAAATATATACCGGCTGCGCTTCTGTGTATAAATACAAGATGTGTGTATGTATATATATGTTAAGTGTGTACTACAAGAGTCCGTCCTAACTAATAAAAACATAATAATATAACAGAAAAATATGATTAAGATTGATATGCAGAAGTAGGAATGTATTTTAGCAGAAGTACATGGTGCACAGGATATCAAAGGATCAGTGCCATCCTGTGAAGAAGGATCTCATCTCTGGGATCAGCATTATCTCCCCATGACACAGCAAGCATCTTCCTAGGGCAAAGAGGGCCACCCAGAAGACAATTTAATGGCCTTGTCTAAAACAAGTTTCAACATATATCCAAAACATAGCATCAAATGCAAGTCCTCATTCACCAGGCTCCTAAAACAGGCCTGACAGACACAACAGCCGGAGCCGGGACAAGATCACCCTGCGTACAGCCATCCTGAGGGTGCCAGTTCAGCCGAAGATAAGAGGTTACACAAATGATAGAAACAAACAGATCAACAGCAGCTATCTCAGATCATCTGCCTCCTAATGTATTATCCTACGCAATGACACTAAATACTTCCCTGTAGCTACCCAGGTACAAGCAAACATCGAAAAGGAGGTCTGAAAGGGGACACAGTAGATCTTTTTATAGATAAACTGTCTGTTCCCCACCTCCCCAATACAAAACAGGCAATGCTGCCCTAACCCAGTAAAGTGGGGAGCAAAGGTTTCCCCAGACAAGGTAAGCAGAACCAAAACTGTTGGGAGACTTTTCCCTCAGGCCTTGCAGCAAGCAGTAGTCCAGGACAGCAGGACTCCGTCACTTGGTGCAGAAAGGGTACAAACCCAATTGTCCTGCTAAAGTTAAATGACTGCACAGAGAGAAGTGATAAATATCCTCATCCTAACACAGAAGAGCTTCAAGAGATGGACAGGGCTGGTGATGGGCTGGGTAGCCACAAAGCAAGAAAAACTGCAGCAGAGACTGCCGGTATGTGGCACCTGCTTTGAGACCTTGTCAGTCAGAAAAGCAGCCTGTGTCAGGAGGGTTTATTTCAAAACTCGGAAATCTGTGTTACGCTTTACTTGATCATAACTTTGTACTCGATTTGAAATATTTTAATTATGTTTTTAACAAAGCCATCTTCAATTATGAGTGCTTGCTCAAGCAGGAAGCTGCCACACCTTGGCAGTTCCATGGTACAGTCAGATCCACAGCCCTTTTTATTCTCTCTTAATTGCATCTGAATTTCTAACACAAAGTGCACGTCCCTAAGATCAACGTGCATGACTTGGAATCTCAGCCGAGGCAATGCAGCAGGGACCCGGACCATGCGGAGGATCCAGCAGCGTTCTGAGGCCAATAAAAGGACACAGTCACTGCTGGGTTTTGCAGCAGCTTAGCCATAGGGGTTGTTCAGCATGTTTCTGCATTAGCTTGTTAGAAAGCCACAGATACGTGAAGCAGATGTAATATACCTGCTGTACACCAGGGCACCCTAAATGCAGTACGAGTCTCCATGAACAGCTGTCCCTGTGGTGCACCAGTGTGGAGATGATGTCCCCACTGCCCACCTGCTCCCTCCCTTCTGCCTGATGCTGGTGGTGCGATTCTTGTGATGACTTCTGCACTTGACTTCTTCTGGTGCACCCTGTGAGCTGTCACGTGAATGGGGTTTGGGTCAGGTAGTACTGCCAGCACACGCGAATGGGGTTTGGATCAGGCAGTACTGCCAGCACCACCAGCCGCTGGGCTGCACACAAAGGATTTCTTCGCTGGCGATGCCCATGCGCAGCCTGGGTAACACGCTGTGAGGATGCAGTCACCTCTCCCAGGCACGCATCCACTTCCATGCCCCGCTTCTGTGAGAATTAACACACACACAAAAAAAAGGTGATTCGGCTATTTGTTTGGTGTCATTTGATAATAACAGTAATTTCAGCTCTGAGGTAATGAGCAGCAGGAGTAAATAGCCAGAGGCATTGCTCCTGGCTATCAGCTCATCTCTGCCGGTCAGTTATTAATGTTGAAGGAATGTCTCAGGTATTAACTATCATTGCTAAATCTGTTTATGGTTGTTGGCTTTTGTTTTGTTTTAAAGCAGTGTCCTATCTAAAAGCAAGGAATGACTGGATGAAAACTAAGACATACTAAAGCATTATGAGGTTCCCCTTCCCAGTGCAGTATTAGCAGTGAACACAAGGGCAATGTTTCTGTTTTTTTCCGGCTCAGTCTTGTCCTCACAAGCAGTGACTCTGCATTTTTAGCTCACAGGGCACAAATCCAAGAGTGATCTCATTCAACTGTCAAACCACTTCTAACAGAAAAAAGCTCTGTGCCAAGAACAGGTAGAAAAATCATAAATAGCTCTCTCAGGACTTGGTTATACAAGAGAAATATTTCCAGAATGTATTTTCCCTACTTATTTTAGAGTTTTCAGTGCATAGAGACGGTTCAATGAACATCTGCTCTCTCCCTACTCTGTCACCAGAAAAGACACGTCCATTTTACAGTTACCTATGAGGCACACATTCGGTCACTGGAGTAGTCAGGATGAGCTGCAGACATTCAGCTTCACAGCTGAATAAGCTACGATGGCCATAAGTAACTGCATAAGCAACCTCCTCTCTAATGAGTATTTCTAGTCTGTTATTTCTTTAACTGCTCTTCTTCGGATCTCGCCTCTGCTTGTTTTACGCCAAGGCCAATTGTGCTCATTTCAGCACAGGCCCTTTCACAGTAGGTGTTTTTGGGTGAGAACTGAGGGAAGCCCAAAGCAGCGTGGAGCTGTGCCTGGGGTCCAGACCAGGCTCCTGAGGGGCCGGCCTGGCCACACCGCTGACGGGCTGGGGACTGCAGTGTCTCATGTTGTCTGCCCTGAGTGAAAAACCTGCCTGCAGCCAGCCTGCCCCCCTGCTTCCACATGCTTTCACAGAACGTGGCAAGAGCTTCACTGACATTAAGACCAGCTATCTGAAGAAGCCTTGAGGCCACACCGCTACCACGGCCACACAGCCTCAGCAGGGCCAAGCCCACCGAGCGCTCTCCTCACCACCACAGGAGCAGGGACGTACAGCTCCATGCAGGCAGCTCCTGCTCTCCAAACAGCACCAAAATACCTGCATTTTAACCATCCCTGTGCTTGCTCACACAAATGCACAGCTGGAAGCTGCTGAATATCGCCTGCAACAAGCCCTGTCCCGAGGCAGCCAAGCAAGCACCAGGCCCGGCGACTCTGGTGACAGCAAAGCGCGTGCTGAAGTGCCCTCCTGGGCCAGGGCCTGCTGCCACAGTGGCTCAGAAGAATAGAAAAGCCATTTAAGTGGAGTGCTGTGAATACAGAGAGGTCATTTTTCTGAATATGGACTGCCTGGTGGGAAGACAAAGGCCTGTTTCACCCTGAAATACCCACATCCAAACAGCTGCAAGACTTGAAGACGCCCACCACGGCCTGAGCTCCCCCACGTGCAGTCAGGGGCTCTCTGTGTTAGGTGGAATGCACCAGAAATCCCAAACAGCCGACACGGTGCTAAATACGTCACTTCAGGTTGGGGCTGAGAGTGAAATCCCACTGAAGTAAGGCAGCTACCTGTGCCAGTTTAAAAGCATTCATTTCCCAAGATTGTTACGGGTGACTTTCAAATCCTCTGCTTTGGACACATACACACGAGACCACCCCAGCTGTGCACTGAAGCACAGCTCCCACAGGTGAGGTACTCGCTGCTTTCAGGGCCACTAACAGACAGAAGTGAACACCGTACAACATTGCACTATCCACACTGTTTCGGGCATTATGAAGATGTAAAGAAATACTTTCTCTTTATTCTCTTAATGTTTCGTGTGGAATAACCATGCCCTGCTACAACCCACACCATCACTAAAAGAGACTTTGTCAGTTTACACAAACCCCAGTCATGATAAAATGCCAAAATGGAGTAATACCGACGTACAGATGGAAAGCTCTGAAAAAAAAAAAACAAAAAAAAAAAAAAAAAAAAAAAAACACCCTGGGAGTTTTTCAGGTTTAATTTATGACATTTAGTCTAGAATACACCTTGTTTCTTGGGTAACTACAGTGATAACTGTAGTAGCTAGAGCAGTTTAAAGAGAAGAAAAAAGGTGGAAAACTTCTTGTTGGGATTCTAGCTGCATGAGCAGAAGTAGTGCCACTCAGTTAGTACAGAAATATTTTAGTTATCTTTCTAGATTACTTAAAACTCCTTTGCTAGGCTGCACCCTGTCAGCAACGCTTTCATGAAGCACTTCCAACCACAAATCCCTTTTCAACATTACCACAGAACTTGGGAGACCATGGCTTACTTTAATTTCAGGTTATTTCAAAAAACCCCAACAAAGCAGAAATTTTACCAGAGGCTTGTGTCTGAACACCACTCTGTCCTGCTGGGGCTGGGTGTACCAAATCCTGACACTAAGGAGGGAAAAGTCTGTGGCTGCATTTTTCTTCTTGAGCATTTAAATGCAGCAACAAAATCATACATACCAAATACAATAGCAACTTTGCTCTCCCCTGAAGCTCCCTGGATGGTTTCCAGGACACCTATCCTAAATGCGTCTCTTTGAGAGAGGACAGTTGCACCACAAAGTAATCTAGGTGGACGTGCTTCTGCAGGGTCATTAGATTTCCCAAGTAATCTCTGAGCCAACAGGCAAGGTAATAAAAGCAGTCTAAATGCTCAGCTATATCTGGGATACCACCTCTCCTATAGGCAAATCTCCACTCCAGCAAAGAGACCAACAGAAATCGCTGCAGCTAACAGATTTTTGTTCTCTCAGTTGTTTTGCACCAGGCACCAGAAGCAAAAATGACATGGGGAGATGGGCAGCTCTAGGCATTTCCCTGGGGGCAGAAAGGACTGTGCACAGCTCTGTCCAGGAGCCTGATGGTCTTCAAGGGAAATCTGCTGAAAGCCCTATGCAGCAATTTCAGACTGCCATATCTGGTTAAAGAAACTTTCATTGCTCAGTTGAAGCTTTGTATAGAAATTAGTCCTGAAATACCATACATTTTGTTTTTCAGGTAAACCGAGTTTCTTGAATATTATATCCACTGACAAACAAAATAAAAATAGAAGCATTAGCCTAGAAAAACAAAGGCGGAAAGGCATACAGGACTGAGCTCTAAATAAACTAGGAGAGTAAACATCAGAAAAAGAAAAACAACTAAAGATCTGCTTGGTACAAAAATAACAGGTTCAAGCTGGCCATAAATATCTAGAAATGCTAAATAGCTTCTTGAGCCTTAGCTCTTGGCTGATCAAGTGGCTCCCTGCAGGAGTAGTAAGGGCAGAGCTTGATCAGCTTATTGCAAAAATTATATGCTGTCTGCAGAAAAGAACTTCGCGGAGAATGTCTGACTACCCACCCTTCCCCTTATTCAGACACCAGCCCAACAGCTACTCATACGCTCCTCAATATGTAAATCCTAATACCATAATGAACAGAGCTGCTATCCAAATTAATGCAATCTATGATGTAGTGTAATAACTAGCAACTATACTCATCATATCTAACTCAACGCAATTTAAATAAAATAGAGAAGGTAGTGCTCATTAAATCTGAGCATTGCTTTGTTGAAGTTATTATAAATGCTTGCAGATGCTCTCATGAGTGACTCCACCTAGAAGTTTAAGACACTAAGAAAAGCTTTAACAATGAGAAAATAAATTTTTGGATAAAATCACTTTGTATTAGTAGTTCTGAAATCAGGACAACTGCTGAGAAAAAGCCTTTGATTTTGTGATCTAGCTGTAGACAGGGTTCTCCAGTGTACACTGAATCAGCCTCTTTTTCAGCAATTGCTCCGTTTGGTTCACCAGGGAGTTTCAACTCTACTGTTCACCCAGCCCTGCTATAGAGGCCTGCATGGCTTGTGCAGCTTTGGATACATTCAGGTTCAGCACTGCACATGGCAGGAGCCTGAAAGCACACCCATGTCCTTCCTCCTCACCAGGGAGAGCAGAATGCTAGCAGCAGACATGGCCTGACCTCTGCTGGGGTTCTGCTGGCCCGCTGCTGGAAACCACCTGCAGCAGAAGCACGGAGGTTTGGGGGCAAGCCCTGCTTCCTGCAGCACACTTGACAGGTCGAGGCAGAAGACAAGCTGGAGAAGCCTGCTGACAGTGCACTAGCTCAAAGTCCTACCCCATACGGAAATCTCCAGCCTTACAAACCCACTTGTGCTGCTTGCGTAGCACCAGGCAGCTGCAGGACAGCCGAGAACGGGTGGCAAGCAAGATGTAGGGCCACCAGTGAACAAGTACCCATGAGGTTATCACAGCACGCTGATACGCAGGCACTGTACTGCTGGAACGTGGTAAACACTCTGCAGCTGGAATTAAAATAAATAAATAGCTATCCTACTTCAGCTGGGTGCATTACTCAAGTCTTTCTAAGGGAGAGAAGGTGATAGCCATTGGTCTAATTTAAACTGCTATTTCTGTCCAGCTGAAATGCATTACTGTGTTCACACTGAAACCTGGCCAGCGTATTTAGTGACATAAACCAGTGGAATTTCAGTGGCAGCGAGTGGTCTCACTCGGAAGACAACTCCTACAGCACTGCACAGCACAGCCTAGCAGCCGTCTGCTCCCCAGCCACCGGAAGGGGTGGGCACCCCCCATGGCCCCAGCCTCAGGCGGCCTATGGGTTATTCCTGTGGGTCTCTAAGCCAAGATGTATGCCTGACCTGACATAGCTGGTGAGATCCAAAAAAGCTGTGAAGTTGCTCTTTACCACCTGTGTCCAGCGTTGCTAGCTCTCAGTTCAGAAAACTGAAGAGAAAGACACCAAGCAAGGAGGTGCGATCTGCGTGAGGACAGCAGAGCTGCAAACTTCGCAAGAGTTGCTAACACTGCGCGAGCAGACGTGAGAAAAAGAAGCATGATTTGCTTCTCAAATTTACTTCTTGAAACAGGGTTTTGTCCCTCAACTTGCTTTATGTACAACTGACTCTGATAGGAAACCACCAGTCTCCTGAGGCACACCGAGCTAGAGTAAAGAGTCACAACATGTAAAACAGGACTGCTAAACTGAGGCGGCTAGTTTAGCTTCTGCTGTTGTATAATCATATAATTTCTTAATTCTAAACGTTTTAGACAACAGGGAGGTTGTTTCATTAAAAGCCACATACCCTGGCAGTCCTCACATACATATGCACAAAGGTAATCAAACTCTTAACAGTACTGACAGGGCTTGCCAAGTTATATTCAGACTTTGGAAACAATCCACGCAGCAATAACTGGAAGGCTTGTGTGAGGAAAGAGGCACAGCAGCACCCCACAATGCAAATGAATGATGTTACTGTAATCATTCACGTCCCAAGGGAGATCACAGTCTGCTGCACAACATGAACAGGCTGTGAAAGTCTTCACCGATGCCTGTACTTACCAAATATACTCATGAACTGTTAGCTAATGTTAGCGAAGTTTCTTCGTTTTTTTTTTTAAAAAAAAAAAGATGAAGTGAGGAAATGCACCTAAGCTTCTTTAACAGCAGCTGTGGCAGACAGATTTATATTCTTTCATTCTGTTCTTTTTGGTTGTTTGCTTTTGAACAGGAAGATCACAATTAAGAACAGCATTGAGGTTTTGTCTACATTGGAGATTTGTCCCAAAGCAGCATAATCCCTGCAGCTGCAATCACTGCCCCTCTGAAGTTAGCAATGGCAAGCTTGCACCGTGTTTTATGCGCAGACCGTTCCCAGATGCACTCACTGTCCAAACTAGTATCAGGCTTTCGTTCTGTGCCTGCTCTAGTATGCAGTTAAGTCTAAGTATATTCTACGGAGAAGCCAAAACTCCTGTACCATTTTGTGGAAATAGCACATGGCTAATAGCTGCCATTTCTAGACCTTTCCAGAGATGGTGCAAAGTAAAACTGAATATATAGATCGCATGAAGTGCAGATAAATCTGACCTCCACCAGGAAGTCAGTCTGGCTCACTAAGCTGACAGAGTAAAATAAGAGAGAACCCATCTGAGATGCTTCAATGGTGTGAGGGATCAGATACGTACCAAAGCTACCACAAAGGGACTGAGGAGCACATGGCTGTGAGAGGAAAGCAGGAGGGAAATGCGAAACAATCCACTCTGGCGGCAGCAAGGAGTTAGACCTGACTTCCTTGTGTCAGAAACACGGAAGCACACCGTGTGGATGGGTCCCAAGGCACACCGTGTTTTAGCCTGTATTACAGCCCATGTACACAGAGATACCTCCCGAGTCTTTTCCTTGGCCTCAGCTGCATTCGCTCCCCAGTACAGTCTGTCAGAGCCGTTATTTTTAAGTGGTGGAACGGAATCCTGTATTAAATCAAGTTAAGTGAACACAGATTCTCATTCCCCCACATGCCTGAGGTACACACACACACACTACCATAGGGGAATATATGGTTTTAATTGGCGTTAGTCCTTGATGTAGCCAAGGCCCCGGGATAGGAGTATTGGGTTTCATCACACAGCAGCACTTTCTTTAGAGACAAGGAAAGTACCCCTCTCTCCTAGAAATACTGTACAAGCCCAAACAGTTCAAGTTACTGACACACTACATCAGATAAATTCCCCTATATTTAAGAAAATGTCTTACCCTGACAAAAGCACGGATGAATTTCCCTCCATCTGCAATATGCTGGCTGCATGACTACATGGAAACATTTGCCTGATCCCTCAACACCAAGAACCTGTTTGGAAGCATCTGTTACATGGCTGTTAACTACCACTTTCCCAGTTTTTCCTTCTCGATATGAAAACACCACCGCAGCAGCTCAAGTGCTTAGGGAAATCTCCAAGAAGAAAGACACTCTGTGCCATCTGACTACGGAGGCACTGACCCCACGATACCACAGTCTGAGTCTGAGTCCACTGCAGAAATTCTTGCCAGCACAAACACTTGATCCAACTCGCTCTTTAATGAAGAGGTAATTGGTCATTATTCATCCACAAGACACTAAGCAGAAAGAAACAGACATTAAGTTCTTGATATTGCAGCTGGGAGTTTGAAAGTCCTACCTTGACTACAGTGGAATCTAGATAATGGTGTGTACATAAAATATATTTAATAGACACCAAAAAAAAAAAAAAAGGAAGGATAATACACCCTTCTTTCCAACCTCAGCATAAAACTATAGCTCTTTTATCCTCAGTTTACCAGCTCAGAGTAGGTGACAGCTTTAGCCACATGAAGAGACCTCAGGAGAAACTATATATAGGGTGAAACGAACTTTTCTCCAGGAAGCTCCAAATCTAGGTCATCTCGCTTCTTCTGAGAGGTAACAAAAACAGGTTACTCACTGAACAAGAGGAAAGATTACAGTTTATAGAGAAAAACAAACATTACTTGAAACGTGAATTTTTATTTTTGTGCAAGTGGATACTATTTTTTTCTTTCCTAAAAGATTCTTCAGGAGGATTCTGTAAAATAAAACTGCTCGTACATTTAACATGGTGTCACTGCACAGCTCACTCCATCTCCTGCAAGTCAATAAAGCCACTATATTTACAAAAGGAACGGGCATTCTTCGGTAAATTTATTTTCTAGTTTTGCTACACAGTAAAACAAGCAACCTAACTTATTAAAAATTCCAGAGTTTGTCTAAATTCAGACATAGTGAAAAAAAATCCAGCTGGCAGAGGGCACGTGGCCACCACAGCCACAGGAGCTTTGACCACGCTGCATCCCCAGGTGCCTCTAGCTAAGGTTTGCTTTGTGCTGTTACCAGAGCAGGCTGGCACACTTTCTTGGCTCAGGACAGACCTTAGAGCAACACTACCTATGCAGTGCTTTTTCCTCTTTTCTAATTTGCAGATCCCTGAAGAAATTTGCAGCAGAGGTGTGTGGATCTGTATTCTCAGTTTAATGACTGCAGATGGGATTTTATGACTTAGCTGTTGTGAGCACTGTAAACACAGCTCATAGAGCCTCAGAGATCCAGGGTCTCAGAGGTGAAAAATCATTAACCTAGAAAAGAACTAATACTTAATTTAAGTATTTTTACTTGAAATTTACAAAACATAATGTTTCTTTACAAGAAGGTAAATATACTTCCAAGAAAGCCACTCTTCACAAGACAATCCACAACTGCCTCAAGGTCCCCAAATGAAGATGTAACATTACAGAACTTGGTGAAGCAGACACTAAAAGCGATGACTTACTCATACCTCATAACCTAAATTGAAGAGAGATGGATGCAACAGCAATACAAACTGTAATACCTAAACAGAAAACAACCAAGAGAAATCCCCAAACATCAGAAACTGGCGAAGCAATTAAGCAAGTACTATTAGCATGCAAAAAAACGAAGTCTGCAAGTGTTAAGATATTAATTTTGTCTCAGCTAAATCTGAATTTCCAGCATTTGTTTGCCAGTCTGAGCCTTTTATATAGTTTCCACTGAATTCAGCAGTTAACTGCTTTCTGTTAAGCAACAGTACAGACCAAACCAGTTTTGCAGTTGGCTATGTCTGTAGTCAAGCAATTCTTACACCTGTTTGTTCAAAACCCGAGAGCAATCACTTCTCTCTCTGATCTTCAAATAAAACACATTTTTTCAGACAAAATAAATATTGGTCTTAATCTATACTGCAAAGTTAAACTGTCTGAATTACAATTTCAACGACTGTGTTAATAAAATGCTGTGATTAACGTTCAGCACACAGAACAAGCTCTGTATCTGGGTTTAATTACAATGAAGAATAAAAGTCAGATACAGAGGCATCGTCCCCGAGTAGTCATGCGTTATACTGCCCTGTAGATATTGAAATGACGGAATCCGATGCACTTTGATCTCTTAGATCCAAGACTCCTGCAGCTCTAAAAGAGAAAGGGCAAGAGCGCCCAGCCTCAGCTGATTCTGCGACGTTCACGCACTGAGTCATAAGGGATTTGTATCCCTACCTACCAAGGTGCACCTTAGAGGAATAAATAAGGGCAGATAAATATTGTTCCAATCCCTTCAGGCTAGAGCTTGTACAGAGTCATCAGGAGAGCAACACAAAGTGACGGTGAGGACCACAGAGAAACCTTACGGCACCTACAGAACTACTGTCCAAGTACGCGTATTTTATATGCAGATATTTCTGGTTTATAACCTAGTTGGCCATTTCTTTTTACATCAGTTTTGCCATGACAATACTTAGAATTCATGAAACTGACAGTATCTGGCAAAGTTTCGGTGGTTTTAATCACGGCTGCAGGAGAGGTGATTCCCACCCTTTGAAACAGCACCGAACGGGTTCTTGCTTACACTGGACATTCATGCAACTCGGTTAGACTTTTATTAGTCATAAAAAAGGCATTTCCTTGATGCTTCTAGGACTTCTCTTAGCAGTCCAAACTCTAATGGCACATGGGCTAAGCTCTGGAAAACTCAGCACTGTCAGCCAGCTGAGATTCATCTTTGAGGACGGGGTTGTCTCTGCACAGATACTTGGCCTTTGAGTTCAGTGAACTGAGCACTGGGACTGCTTCTGGACTGTGCCTCCAGGAACACAAACTGCTCTGGGTGGGAAAAAAGCAGAAGGGAGGACATGGAGGCCTTTTAAGTGTCCAAAAAATATGATCACGGGAAACAGGTTTCATTACTGCAGAGATAATAGTCTGCACATGCATCGCTGCATGCTGGGGCTAAGGGAGGAACTGAATTTCCTGAGTCACAGTTTCTCCCATTCCTCCCACAGTTTCAGTCCTCCCTCAGGCACTTCAGGTCCTGAACCAAACCAGTGGCTGAAGACAGGCAGGAGGAGAGGCTCAGAAATCAGACTGGCCTTTGGTACGGTTTCATGCATACGTGCACGTGTGCGAAGCAGGGAGCGTGCGCGAGCTTTCTGATGGCTCAGCAGAAACGTCCAGTGCAATAAACCAGCTGGTTGTGATTTGGCTGACGCAACTGTGGTTGAAAGGAAGGCTCTTTTATCTTCTCCTCCAGTTGCTGCACGCATCTGTTGTTTGTCCATGTCACTGCTCATGGATTGTGGCCCAGCAGCTTTTCTGCCACCGGCATTGTAACTTTCTTCTTCGTTGTCGAGAAATAAGAGCAGCCGACAGAGATTCCTATGGAAGACTGGTAAATAAAACAACCGTTCCTTGTAACTCATTGGTCTCTTGGAAATTGTTTCATTAGCTCATGGGAAAGTCATGGCCGCTTTGCTTTAGCCCATTCCGCAGACCATTATCTCTTCAAAACACAAAACTAGTTTATTTTCCGTGGTTCTGAAACCAAACTCCAGCTGTACGGCCAGCAACGTCTGCAGATCCCATCAGTGAGCTGGCAGCACACATGGGAAACGTAACGGCTTCCTAAACACAAGGTGGTCCTGGATTTTGGGGAGGGCAGCATTGTTTGTTTTGATTGGCATGCCTCAAAGAATGCTGAATCTCCGCGGATAATGAAGATTCATTATCCTGATTAGGCAAGATTTTTTATTACCATCTCCACAGCCTGCTCATTCCTACTAATCGAGCATCTGGAACATGGGCTGCCAAATAAAAACTAAATGATCAGATTCCAGAACAGATTTTAGGAGATATCTATTGTCTTAAACAGATCTTCTGATAAAGCTCCCTCTCTACAGCAGCAGATTTGTTGTAAATTCCTTCAGAGGTTCATTTTGTAACGGAGGAATATTATTTTATTAAAATCAAATTATCACAGAACACTTTACAGATGTGAATTAAATTACTATGCATGTCTGCACTAAAGATAAGCTTTATTACTCCTCATTTTACAGATGAGGAAACTAAAGCACAGACCAGTTAAGTGATTTCCCAGAAGTTACAAACTGAACAGCAGGCTGAACTAAGAAAGACCATGGCTTATGCTAGGGCTGCTCAAGTGATTTTATTACTGTTGAAATCCAGTTTCACCCAGCAGGAAGCTACACGTGGACTCAGGTTTTGTTCACCAAGAAGCTCTATGTCAATTCCCCTCTGCCAGGCCAGGTGGCTGCTGCATTTTCCTGCCGGTGGCAGCTGCCCCCTGAGGCTGGCAGAACAACCTGGAGGATGGCATCTTCTACAAAAACACATCCTACCTTCAGGAAGCACGACATCTCTCACTTCTGAGACTTTCACGGTGTCAGGGCAAATTTTTCTCGCAGTTTAAAACCAGACTGGACCTTGCTTTGCCTTCTAGAGTCAAAGAACTTGCCAGCTTTTTTCCCCTGAAGAGGTTTTTCTCTAACTCGGCCATGACATCCCTAAAAACCTGCTCATTTTGTAATTCTCTGGTCTCTTAGGAACTGTTTCATTAGCTCATAGAGAAGTCACGGTTGATTTGCTTTAGTCTATTCCGCAGCCCATTAACTCCTCAAAACACAAATACATTTCTCCGTGTGTCCGTGGGGAGGCAACAGTAAGGACAGGCACTGTGACTGGTGGATCCCAGTCCGTCACTGGCAGGCAGTGTTATTTTTAGTTTCTTGGCCTCACATTCTGCAACCAGTTTGCCTAGAAACGTTAACAGGGTCTCTAACAGTGTTCCTTAAGCCAAGTTATTGAATTGACGAGCAGTGACACAGCCGACAGGGACAGACCTTGCCTAAGAGCTTGGTCCAACTTAGACATTCCTTGGGGAAACACGTGCAACACAGCAACCAGCAAGCTGTCAAATGGGGTTATAAACATATTATCTTCTTTTCTAAATTCCTCTTGCAAAATCTCCTGGCCAAAATGGTTAGGGACAGATCCTTGCTGATTGCTGACTCAACTACAGTAGGCTAGAAACTGACTCCAATATTCACAATTAGGAAGAGCGTTAACAGAGAACTCAAACGTCAGCATACACATCCCATTTCTTCTAGCCATGCCCAACGTGTATTTATAACTGACTGGAGTCTCAGATCTATTTTAAGCTGCAGAGAACTCCAAAATTCAGCCAATGCTCATTAAGATGTCCATTAAAAACATTTTTTAAATGGTATTTTCGCTATTATTACACACACACACAAAAAGTTATCTAGCTTTACAATACCGACTGGTATCCTTTATCTTCAGGTTTGCCTTTCTTCCCCTCTCCTCCCCTTACCCCCAGCCCTCAGCTCCTTTCACTAGCAAGATGAAGACAGCAGCACTCAGCCAGCCTGGCAGCCTACCTGAAACCACCGTGCATTAAGACTGGAAATACAGGTGCACATTTTTTTGCTTTCAATAAGTATTACCTAGAAAGGAGTTTACCCTCAGCACCCACAGAAAACTTTCTATCTAGTGCTGATTACTAGCAACAAAGTTATCTACACAACTTGCTAAGTTGTTCAGACATGCACAGCATATTGCTCAATAGTGAGATAGTCTTGAATGCCATTATGAACCATTAAGTTCATAATATGTATATTTCATTACTACGCATATTTCATTTACATTTCATACATATGTTTCATGAATAAACTGAATATCCCTCTACAGATATTTAAAACAAAGCAATTTGTTATTGCTTTGCACATCTACATAATTCACCGGAACAGCCCCACAAGATACCAAGGGCTCACAGATTTTCCCAAAGCAGCTGTCCAAATTGTATCACGACAGTCTACCAGGACTGACTCTACCATTCAGTGTTTGGTCTTTCACAGTTAGAGATATTAATATAGCACTTGTTCATTTTTGAAAACAAGTTATATAAGGCAGCCTAAGCAATCACATTCTTGAAAAAGTACACAAAACAACACCACCTTACTCATTTCTCCTCCATGCAGCACATTCTAAGCTTCAGCTCCTCCGTTGCTCTTCTCGTTGCAGCTGATGGCCTCCTACACCCACGGTGTCAGAAGGGACACGTGAACAGGCAGACACTCCTGTGTGCACACCTTTGAAGTTTCCAACCAGAATGAGGAACCGGGGGCTGCAGCAGTATTTCACCAACTAAATTGTAATTCATACACATATCTTAAGCAAGATGTGGAGGACAAGCAGAGAAAAGGAGAAGACTGCATATGCAATACTTAATACACACATTTCTCTTACGTGAAATTACTAGTTGGTTGGGTTTGGGTTTTTCCTTCATGGCTAGTGCTCAGTATTCAGAGTTTTTCCATCGTATCTTTCCTCCTTTTACGCTGTTGGGATATACACCAACAGTTCCAGTGCAGTGTAGTACTTAAGTTATGATGAGAGTTAATAAAAGCTTTGTTCTTTTGAGCAAAGTACACCCAATACACGCATCCATGGTGGCAAGTTCCAGACAGAAATGCAGCAGACTACCCCAAGAAAAGTTTTGGACTGAGCACTTTCCCAGGGTCTCAAAGAAGCAGTGTTGCAGGAGTACATCCGCACTGCACCAAGCACTAGGAGGGGGGCACAGGGCACCTCGGGCACAGACCTCTGTGCCGCAGGACAGGCAGAACAGGGCAAGAGCGCAGCGTGTGCAAGTGATGCTCATTTCACAGAGCAGGCCCACAGAGGATATTGCAGCAACCTCAATTTAGAGGAAGCCATGAGACAGCCTGAATTGTGCTTTCAAAACCTGCTGTCGCCAACAGCTTTTGGAAGATTATGGGCACACAGCGTTGGCTTAAGCTCATGTTTCTGATCTTTCGTCTCACTTTGTGCCTACAACCTAATCAAGTGACTATCCAGGTCAAAAGATTTTAAATGAATCTCTCAATTAAAAAATAAAAATAAAAATCCACTGGAGTATTTCATCTGGGCCTCTGAGACAACACAAGGCAGTACTGAGCACCAGAGCTAGCTTTGGATCTCCTCAGATAAAGGGGTAAAACATGTTATCAGTCCATCTTCCATATCAATGTTTCAAACATGCTTTTATGAGTTCAGTATCAATACCAAGAACTTGCACTTATTTCTCATGCTTTTAGCTTATTAATTTAGAAAGTGTTACATATATTTTCTTTAAAATATTGCAGTGTATGTTGTCAACAGTAGTACCTTTTAGAAACTCAGGTAGAAAAGATGTATTCTGCACTTTACTGAACACATTCCAAAGCCCAGTAAACTCTGAAATTGTTTTCTGCAGCTAATGAACTATTTAAGAACAGAAATATGAGACAAGGATTAAGAGAAGTTGCACATCTGTTCTGCAAAATAAAATCGTTGGGAAGAACTGCTAGAAGTAAAGAGAAACTAGAAAAAACAGTGAACTTCTGTGGAAAAAACAGCAGAAGGCATATTGCCAACAGATGGCGAAGAAGTCAAACAGAAAAGAAAAACAAACTTGAAAGCACACGCAATTTTGAGGACTTGAGAAGAAACAAAACCAAAGCTAACTTGTTCCTAATCAGATTCACCGGTTAGAAATGGAGTTGCATGTGCTCAGCACTTAGAAAAACAGTTGTAATTCCAGGCTTCTAAAATGGAGGCACCCAAAATCAGCGTCTGTCTATGAAAATGCTGGTCCACTCTTAAAATAGTTTCCTTTTCCCCCCAACACATACAAACACGGTCTTTTGTGTGTGTTTTAATTATTTCCCACGTTAGCCCTTAAGCTTGATGCTCTGGAAAATGGCTGATGTTTTTATGGACCTCTTTCTCATAATGTGGATGGCTGTTTAAAAAGATGTTTTCCCTCTGAAGCCTTCTTCCCAGGGCTTACAGTGCACTGACAGCAGACAGGTATATGCAGAGCCTCTGAATGGAAGGCATATTCCTCATTATTCCGTGCACCTACACTGACAATCCAATTTTCAATCCAACTTTTGGAAGCAGAAATTTTATTTCTGAGGGATTTGATATCACTCAATCATAAAATAAATTTGACATGCAACGATGAAGTGACTATTGGAAGCGCGTTTTACGGTTAGAAGTTAACACCTGAAAAAATTATGGCTTAACTAGATTCCCATATGGATGCCCTCAGCACAAGTGTGTCAGGCAATTTAACATGTTTTAAGTGTCAGAATAATATAGACTTTAGTTAAAAGAGACATACAAGTCCTTCTCTACTGTATCTTCACCTCTTCATCAGCAAGCTTCCTTCTCTTTGCTTGCATACCTTGCAAGAGCTGTTCAGGAAGTTGGCACATCACTGCTGCAAACCCAAAGGAAACAAACCCAAATATGTCTATTTCATGACTAAAGCACCAGCAATTAGGTTTTAATCTTCCAGTTTCTTGCACACTCTCCAATTGCCACAAACAAGTTTTCAAACTCATTTTGTCCTCTTCCTCACCTTCCCTCCCCAGGTCTGTATGTTCTAATGTTCATGTAATTCTGATTAAAACATTGTGAAGTAAGCATTTGTCACACGTAAGGACAGAACTCCTACATTCCCATTTGTAATACTGAATCCAAGCTGCCATTTGAAAGTAAAAATGAGATCATAACCTACTGCTGCCACAATGGCAACACGGAAATCCCCAAGTTCAGCATTTGGCTTGTGCATTAGGCCTAATACAATCCAAAGTTATCAGTCCCCTTCACCTCAAAGTGCATGAAATACTGCACAACATTGTAAGCAACGTCTGTTTTAAAGTCACAAACCACTGTGGTTCAAGATTTGTGGAACAAGAACCTTTGAATTTTGACGATGAGACACAAAATACCATGTTACGGTGAGGGCTTAGCAATTGGTAGATTTGTGTATGGGGTTTATGGACAGCGGTGCCATTCGGGACAACCAAACACCTGTGTACACATCACCTAACGCTAGACTGACTGCTCTATTCAAATGCGGGAAGTTTGGGTATGAATGCACTTACTCAGTAACAGATGTCTGAAAGTTCACTGATATTACTGTCTACTGTTTTCTCAGTCAACCATCCACACTTACGTACAAATTATTTTTTTTTTAAAATAACATCAAAAAACATGACACCAGCAACTGAGGAAGATGTCTGCTTATCTACCACTGAAGGCGACGTGAGAAGGCCTGCAAAATGGGATTTCTCAACTCTCACAAGAGCTAACAGCTTTTTTCCTTTGAGAGACTTTTCCAAGTCTTCCCAGAAATCGCAGATGTAAACGCAACAAAAATCAACATATCAAGTTGGCTGTCCACACTGTAACAAAAACACGATGCATTCCTAAACAGAATGGACAATTAGGTTTAGCTTAGAACAACATGACCTTTAAAAATATTAATCTGCTGTCAAACACTTTATTGGTCAGACAGTTCAGAATTCAGACAAAAATAACCCATCTCGGGAAATTCTTTCTAAATGTTAAGCTTTTGTCCTCGTGCAAAGCAAACAGCCACGCAGTGCCAAGCAATGCCAGCGCTGTTCCCCTGCATCATCGATGACTGCTACGTACGTGGCTCCTCTCGAGCACTTAAGGGACTTCCTATCAGAGCTGTAATTCTTGCACTTGTAAAGCATTCACAGATTACATGGCTACCCAGCTAAATACTTCCTGCAATTTTGTTAATTATACGTCAAGGTCTGCAACTACTGAACGACTCCCACCCTTGACAATAAAGAGCTCACAAGCCATCCTCCAGAATTTGTGTCTCAACCAGTAATTTTTGAGATTTCACTGATCTATCCTATTCTGTCCTTTCAGATAGGAAGACACTTTTAACTCGAATAAAACGTGCAGCTATATTGTTAACATTCTTCCTTGTATTGTTTTCTTCTCATTTTTTGGTGCTATGCAGCCTTTAGAGGGCCTGTTTCAAGCCATGTATGTTTCTATATGCGGGGACAGAGATCACCAGGAGTGGACGAGTGCAACCCCAAGTCCAGCTGCCTTCTCTGGGGGGGGCATCGCATTGAACAGAGGTCAAAAACAGGATTTTGGTTACTACTGGCACTGAGATTCTGCATCGCTACCCTCTTCTGTGAAGGCTATGATACAGAAAACACCCAGTGTTTTTCTCCCTCCCCAGTTACTCATCAAGATGTACATTAACACTTTATTTCTAGACAGAAAATCCAATGGGAAAACGATCCCTTCCAGGTCCCCCCGGCAGCCGAAGGGAACAGGATCTACTGGATTACAAAAGTTACTCGCTATGGATCAGTCCCTGCTAAAAATAAGCGCGGAGCACAAGCTGGAGTAAATAGACCCAGACAAAGAGCAGTTTTTGTGCAAGTGCGTGTGGCCTCCCGTCTGCGAGTACCGAGAGAAGAGCAACACCAGACAGTGATGTCACCGGGCGAGGACAACAAAGGAAGCGGCACTGCCCGAAATTCGGGGTCCTCCTTTCTGTAGCCAAAACCCGGAGCCTGCCCCCGGCGGGCCCTCGCCTCCCCCTCCGGGCCCGGCCCCGTCCCCTCGGCGCTCAGGGCCGGGATCTCGCAGCCCCCCCGCCGCGAGGCCAGATCGCCGAGGCCGGGCCGAACAAAGCAGCGGCCCCCGGGGGGGCGGCGTTAGGGACCGGGAGCGCCTCAGCTCGCTGCCCGGCGCTCGGACGAAGGCACGGGGGGAGCCGGCCCCGCGGGGAGCCCGGCCCACCCCTCCCTCCCGCCCGCCGCTCCCCGCTCCCCCCCGTACCTGATATGGCGGCGGCGGCTCCTGATCCGGCTCAGCCCCGTCCCCGTAGCTGGCCCTGTCCGACTGCGACTCGTGGAGCAGCGAGATGTCATCCGACGTGGGGGACTTGAGGCAGTTCCCCATCTTCCCCCCCGGCCCCGGGGAGCGGGGCTTCCCCTCCGCCTTCTCCGCCGGACCCCGCCGCCACCGGCTGGGCGCCCTCAGCCTCCCCGCCGCAGCGCGCAGCCCGCAGCCGCCCCGCCGGGGAGGCTCATGCCAGCCCCGGCCCTAAGCGGCTTAGCGGCAGCCCGGCCGCCCTCCCTCCTTTCCCCGCACGCTCCGCAGCCGCCCCGACCCCCGGCAGGGCAGGGGAGGGCAGGGGAGAGCAGGGCAAGGCAGGGCAGGGCACGGCAGGGCTCGGCTCGGCTCCCGGCCCCGGCGGGCCCCGGGAGCTGGGGGGCAGCGGGGGCTCAGCTGGGGTCCGCCCGCCGCCCGCCCCGCGGCAGCCCGGCGCTGTTGTGCTTCCTGGTCACCAGCTTTCTGCGCACTGGGCTTTGTCGCACGGCCCGCCCCGGCTCCTCCTCTCACTCCGCCCCGCTGGGCCACGATAGTAGACACAAGGCCCGGTTCCGTCCCCGAGCCCGGGGGAAAGCCGGCCCGGCCCCGGCGGGCTGAGGCGAGGCCTGGCGGCGGGCTCCGGCCCGGCCGCTGCCTGCGGGGCTGGGGCTCCTGCCCTCCCCCAAAATGGTTCCGCCGTGCTCCACCTCCCGGGGCTGTGTGTGTGTGTGTTTGCTTTCCGGGCGGCTGGGGAGGAAAGGCCGCCCCGGCGCCGTGAGGGGACAGCGGGGCGGCCCCGCCGGGAGCTCCGGCAACCCCCCGGGGCTTCTCCGGTGGAAGGTTGGAGGCTCAAGTTCCCTCCCGGGCCCCGGGTTCCTCAGGAGAGATCCCCCAAATATGGTTTCCTTTGTGCTGAGCGCCTGGAGTTGCTGGGAAGGGCATGATTTAGAGGGAAAAGCACCAGGCATTTTATCACTTTTGTGTTTCTGTGGTGGTGTTTTTTTGTGTTTCATCACCTTTTATGTGATGAACAAGTATTAAGATAAACCACACATTTAACTCCTTTACTAAGGAAAAAAAAAAAAAAAAAAACTTTTGGATATAAGTACAGGTACCTGCAGATTCCAAGAGAGTAAATGCCCCCTCACGCTAACACAGACCAATGTAGAGAGGAAACAACACTCGATATTTGTCATTTACAGGACAACGCTTTAAATGTTTCCAGCTTTGTCAGACCTGATGAGCATCCATCTTAGCTCAAAATATCTATAAACTAGTTGACCACAATGAAGTATTTGGCTCTACAACATTTACTTAAACATTCAAGAGGTCCTGTGGTGGATGAAGAACTTCGAGCAGTGTTTCCGCTGATTATCCTATCTGGGTTCCTCCGTGAAGATTTCCCTTCATTACCGTTGAGGAGTTCTGTTTAGCTGCTTACCACTGGATAACCTAAACACCTTCAGTGTAAAAGCTACAGCAATTGAGAAGTTATTACTGATGTCAATGGGGTTCAAAATGGTTTTAGACCTTTCTAAGAAACTAAGACTAGAAATGTTGCAGGAGACATAAGTGTTGCTTGTGATAGAAAGGCTTTGCAATGGGCTGATGTAACTAATAATGACTGCTGTTATGATGTGGTCATTTGGGTGTTTATCATAAGAGTGAGTTCACTTGGTTTAATAGGAGAATTAGGAAGGCAAACAGTAGTTAGAGAGGAGCTGTTGCCTAACCCAAGAATGGTTTCAAGGTGCATGCAATGTCAGGGCTGCCACTGCCAGAAACTTGTAATGGATTTCCAGCCCTTTTACAGGGATCTTCAGTTGTGCAGGGGCAACATCAGCAACAAGATTACTGGCAGCTAGAAAGGTGTCTGGTCACTGCAACTTCACATCTCACTCTTTCTGTGGAGCTTCAGCCCCTGTAGTCACTGTGGCCGCATCCCCAGTGTGCCTTGCATTCCTGATCCCGCACAGTGGAGAGGTCCCGTGGCAGCAGAGAGTGCCTCCCTTTGGGCTGGCATGCCAAGGTTTGCTTTCTTTGGAAACCAGCATGCAAATGTGGATCCCTGGTCTCATCCTGATATGTAGCCAGGACACAGCTGGGATATACTGTGGGGTCCCACAGAGTAGATGTTGCCCGTATTTCCCTTGAGCCAGATCTCCAAAAGAACTATCACCAACTGCTACACCCAGTTGAAACTTGCACTTAAGTAGGTACAGGATGCTCTAAATCTGGGCTCCATTTGAAAGATGGACACTTGTCAAGTGCCAGAAGAGGTCTGCTTTTCATGACAGACTCACAGAGACCAAAGAGGAAGCAGAAGTTCACATTTGGCCTTGCAACAGGAACAACTCTGCACCTGTGAGAGCTTTGAACAACGAAGAACGATTACCAGCAACTGCTGAGTTCTTTGAAGCGGAGAAGTTTAAACCACTTGTTTTTCTGGACCATTTACTCCTGTTGTCAGGTAAGTGGTTAATTATGGCTTTGCACCACCAGATCACAAGTTGAAAAGTGGTCCAGGAGGCAAAGAATGGAAAAACTCTTCTGTTCACAAATGCAGAAGTGTTGTCATTTCATAGAGATGTGCCTGCTGTGGTGTGACAGTGAGGCTACTAGTTTTTCTACCACAGCATGGGGACAAGAAAGCAGTCAAAGAGCTTGTCAAGGTAGAGGATGATTGTCCTTAGTGCTCAGTGACCATTTGACGGGAGCCTCTCTTTAGGGAACCCATGACCTGTTTTCACTGTTTCTCGGTATTAAGTTACAAAAAAAAAAAAAAAAAAAAAAAAAAAAAAGATCTGGCAGGCTTCCCCCTGCATGCTTTCTGTAGATAACTATTTTTAAGTACACAGGCTGCTTAGAAGGATCTGTTTTTGTGGGAATAGACACAGAAGTGACCCTTGTTCATACAGAATGGTGGAGGTGACTATAGACCAAATGGATTATACACCCAAACAAAGTATTTATGAGCTGTTCATGCTGTTCGTGTTCCACACAGAACTGGAAGCTCACAAGTAGGTTTGATATGATGTATGTTTTTTGAGAAGATTTACAAGTACACTGGCCCTGTTCCTGCAGAACTGTAGGACAATTAAACCGATGGCTGCAGTTCTGTTTTTTACTTCCTCCCATAGTTTGGGGAACAAGTAGTTATCGGACTGAATATTGTAGTCTTAAAATGATCTCACAGATACAAGGAGGAGCCATATAGTAATTTAGGGCAGCATAGATATTGCTGGTAGAAAAGATAAATGCAAATATGAAAATTTATATCAGACTGATACTAATACAGAACTGGTAACCCATGTCCATGAACTTTTTCTTACCTGTAAACGTTTAAACTACTGGCTCTAATCAGTTGTTAAAGTGGGAGTCCAGAAGTCTTAAACTTGCCAGTATACACGATTAAATTTCTGATAAATTTTAACATGGCAATGTCATACACTGGTCTGTTCTAACCACTTCAGTCATTATTTGGCAGCTACGGTCTTCTAAGTGAAACGTATTTTAAAAAGAAAATGGAAATTCATGCAAAATGTTTTTAAAGGATTCAAACAATTAAATGTTTATTTTGGAGGGGTTTGGTATTAGAGGAGATGAGTTACATGACACTGTATTCTTAAGACTTGTACAAGTTCACCAGAGATTATGAGCTATTTTATTGAAAAATCTCTAAAATTCTTTTGGAGTTAAAAATCTAAAAAACACTGAAGACCTTATGAGTCTTTCTTCTTAAAGAGTTTTTCTGCAAAACTGATATCATAGTTTGCCTAATTTAGAGGCAAAAAAACTTCTGGTGACTTCATTTTACATGACCCATTGTTATGTTATTGTTGGACAACCTTTTATATGTTTAATGCGTCATGCTCAACAAAAGTTTTTGAAAGACCTTTTGTGTCCTCAGCAAGGAATACATTCTTTGATTACTTTTCTTCCATCAGCCTTATCTTCCCAGCATTTATCATTTCTTATTATGTCTTATCTTTCTTATGGATAAGAATCATATTCAGAAGCCTAGTTAAGTTAAGTTCTGAGTAAAATCTTTCCATGCCATGGTACCCCAAGTTTTACAGATAGCACTGTTTGCTCAGGTAATGTTGGTGAATAGACAAGTTATTTTAGAACCTTTTCCTGGAAAAAAAAAAGGCCTTGTATACCTTTGGAGAATAGAAATAAATGACATTCTGCTATTATACATGTGAATCTTACTGACTGTGGGAATGGACTAAATAATGAATTAATTTAATTGGTTTTAAAGAACGTGACATCTTCTAAACTGAATTATTGTTTGCAGTTTTGTTGACATTTTAGTAGAACCATAGGCATTTCTCAGTATACATTATACTTGTATATTGTTTTCCAAGAGAGACTGAATGCAGCACAATAATGCAATTACAAAACTAATATATTTCCCTTAAATCAATTTTTAATGCAGTATTTTGCTCATGTTTCTAAAAATAACTTAACCTTCTGCTTAAATTATCACAAATACTGCTTATCTCAATTTAAGTTAAGTCCTGGTAGCGGTGTGTTTTCCATTACTGGTATAAGTACGTTGCCTTCCATCATACCTGTTGTCCCCAAATCTGAAATGTTTTATCACCAAGGAATGTAATACTCCTTGTTCTGGGGCACCTACACTGTATGTCACAAAGAAGAAAAAGACATGTATTTTGGCATTAAAAAACAAAACAAAACGCAAAAATCAACCACAAAAAGAACCAAAGCAATCATCACACAAAAGCAACCTCTTCAAACAAGTCCCCTGTCACCGAGCTTCATGGTAAATTTTGTGTAGGAGTCAATTTTCCTTTTTCTCTGTGTAACACATATTACCACAGGCTCAACTTCAAGAGTGATCAGAGACCTAGAAAACATGATCTAAGAGGAGAGACTGAAAGAACTGGGGTTGTTTAGTCTAAAGGAAAGGAAAGTGTTGGGAAAAGTGATAATGATCTTCAAAAATGTAAAAGGTTTCTGCAGAAAGAAGGAATAAATTGTTCTTCCTATTCAGGGGATCTACAGCAAGAGGTAATGGATGTAGAGACTTAAGGTAGAGATTAAGAAATTATTTCAGACTGCAAAGGCAGTTTAGCACTGGAAATTATTACCTGGGAATCTCACTTCCTGAAGGTTTTGAAAAGCAGGTTAGGCCAAATGTTTCAGGAATGGCTTTAAATAACGTAGGTTATATACAGATAATTTCAAGAGGCTTCAGATGATTTTGTATTTTGTCATTTCTCTCAGGTGATTTACACCAGATGTATTATTGCTATGTTATTTTAATTTCCATTCTGCCCTATGTCATCAGAAAATGCCAGTAAGAAAGCATGGCAATAGATGACAAAATTGGAGTAGAACGGGTCATGAAGTTCCCAAAAGCAAAATATTAAGGGATCACAGTCGCTGCAGGGTAACTGTTCTGTTTGAACGGGAGTGTGTCACCACTGCGTGACAGGCCTCAGGAGGCTTGGATGCTGGGCTGGCATTCAACACGTAGTGGATGGTCAGTAACAGATCTCTGTTTTGAATTATCTTTTAAATTTGAGTTTAATTGAAGCGTTGGCCTTTCTTCACTATTTGCTGGGTGTAAATACTTTCTGACTTGGCAAGCAGCAAGCTCTATCCAGAGTTTGCTAATGGCCAGCGTGGTAGCCATCAGGTACCGTCACTGCAGGTTGAGGGACATTCTGCCCACGGTGTGGGGAAAAGACGGATATTTGGAGTAGCAGGTCCAGAAGCCAAGATTACCTCAACTAATGAACAGTAATGATGTTTAATATGGTGTTGTTTCATCTGAAGTTGACTTTTATCTTGGAGACTTTTTGTTCCTCATGAAGCCTTCAATGGTCAGGTGGTATCTAAAATGCCTCTTTCTCTTTGAAGCAGTATTGGGGCATTTGTCAGCTGAGTAGACTGTGCCTTTTGCTGCTCAACTTAATGCACCTCTTCTTCACCTTATTTTAATTCTTCATGTTTCTTCAATTTTCACCATTTTTGCTGTGGCCTAAAATCTCCATAAATAGCTTACTGTAGATAGCTATAGGTCTTCTGCAATAACAGAGTGATTAAATGACAAATGGAAAGATGCCTGAGAACCTCTATAGTGCATCCCTCTGATACACAACTCTGTCCCGAGATCATCTGTGGCTGTATCATTTCTTGACAGAAGACTGTTGAAACTGTTTCTGAAAATTGTTTCTGGACAGTGAATGACTTCTGTCAGTACTGTGTCCTAATCCCTTACATTTTTTTAAAAAAAGATAATATCTAAGATTGCTACAGGTTAAACTATTATGTATTCTGTCTGCATTGTAGCCGTGATTTTAGGTATCTGAAAACTGTTAACATGCTTTTTTATTTTAATCTTTCCCTATAGATCATGATTTCTAAATCTCTTATCCTTTATGTTCTCCTACAGACTCTTTCTTTGCTCTAGTTTTTCAGTAAGTACGACATCCAAAGCTGGTCAGAGTACTCCAGTTAAAACCTGAGCATTGAATAGAGAGCATTATTTACTAAGTGCAAAAATGCCATTTATCAAACTTAGTGTACTTCCTTTCATAATATAATGTAATTGACTTCAGTTTGGGGTGCACTGTCACTCTTTATCCTTTTCAGTGTAATTCCTGCCTCCTCAGATTTTCTTATTTTATATTTCTCCAGATGATAATTCTGAAGGGTACTATTTGGCACTTCCTGTTGCAGCTTTGGTTTTTGATGACTTGGCTAGCTTAAGTGCAGAAGACAAGTTACTGAAACTGAACAGAAGGAATGTGAGCAGAAACCATTGAAGACTTCCTACAAAAAGTATTAGGTGATTGTGAGTGACTGCCTCTGGCACTGGGGAGGACTTAATCTTTGGAAAATTAACTTCACCATCTGGCCAGAAGTGTTTCCTCTTCTTAAGATTAAATTTTACTTTTGGCATAGTCCTTTCTGCATGTGTGTGTACCCTCCTCTTGGAGGGAGAGCAGGCTGGAAATATGAACCAGTGTTTGGTTTTGCATGCACAAATACTTCTGTTGTTTGTTTCAGTACTGTGCTTTCTGCAAAAATCTCTAGCAACTGCATCATGCAGAAAACAGGAATAATTATAAAGGAAATCTTCATGATTCCTCTTGTTCTGTGAAAAGGGATACGAGAGGATAGCTGTACAGTCCCAGTTAATCTGTCCTGCTTTTAGCTGTGTAGAGATTCCTCTAGAACATGAAAATCTCAATTGTTTAAGGTTACTTATCTGACAATAGAAGAGGGAGGATCCTGAGGCTTGCTTTTTAGCAGAACTAATCACATAATGATTAAATAAACACTTCACACAAACTGAAACAAGACAGCAAAAGGTAATGTAAGTCTCTTCCTGTTTTTTTTTTTGTTTTGTTTTGTTTTGTTTTGTTTTTTAATGTGTATAGGAATAAATTAATTTTCCTCTCATTTATTTTGAAGTGCCTGCCTACAGCTGGTTTTGTAACAACAGACTTTTTCCCTCTTTCAGTTACGTTTATTGAAATTACAGACTTGACAGAGCTACTTTCTCTAACTTTTGTTGGAAGTGTTATCATCTTAACAGTAGCATCCTAACAGTGAAGTTGCAGACTGCTTTGGAAATTCATACATTAGACTACATATTGACTTTGTTCCATTGTCCCAGAACAACATACACTTCATCTGGTGTTTTGGACTGCATACTTTTCCACAAAAGCTCATGTAGAAGTAAATCACTGTACAGAATCTCTGAAGGACATAGGATGATTGTCATGGTGGATATAGTGCTGCCGAGCCATAAGCTGTACACCAGCATAATGCAAAGGTTAAGGAAAAGGTAACATCATTTGCTGCTGTTTTGATTTATTGACAGAATGTTTTTACCCATGAAATAGGAAATAGGGGCACAAATCTTAAATCCTGTGCCAGGATTTAAAAGCGTGGTCTAAAGTGTTCCGGTCGAATGTGATGCCATTCATAGGTTTTGCATCAGAATATTAAATTTGGACACAGAGATCCCCGTTGTAGAAGCCCCATCTTGTGGACAACTGTGGTGGTTTTACCCAGATGGGCTGCTGAGCTCTACCACAACCATTCTCTCACGCCCCCCTCCTCAAAGGTGAGAAAATATGATGGAAAGAGCTCAAGGGTTGATAAAAGGACAGGGAAATCACTCAACAATTATCGGCGAAACAGACTCAGCATAGGGAGATTAATAACATTTATTGCCTATTACTAACAAGTTAGAGCACTGAGAAACTAAAACTAAAAGCAACTTCCCCCCCATCTTCTGTGTCCTCCACCTGCTCCCGTATGGGTCTGAACCACAGGGTCCATCCGTCATGAGCAAAATTCTCTGACCTGGGTCCCCCACGGGTGGGCGGCAGCTCCCCCCAGACCCCTGCTCCTGCATGGGCTCCAGCCCGGGGCCTGCTCCTGCCGGGGCTCTCCATGGGCCGCAGCCTCCTCCAGGCCACATCCACCTACTCCACCGGGGGCTCCTCCATGGGCAGCAGCGTGGAGATCTGCTCCATGTGGGACCCATGGGTGCAGGGGGACAGCCTGCTCCACCAGGGGCCTCTCCTCAGGCTGCATGAGAACTGCTGCTGTGTGCCTGGAGCACCTCCTGCCCTCCTGCTGCACTCACCTTGGAGGCTGCAGGGCTGCTTCTCACTCCTTGTTCTTCCAGCTGCTGCGTAGCAGCAGTTTTTTCCATTTCTTAAGTCAAAGAGGTGCAAACAACATCACGTATTTGCCTGGATGTGGCCAGCAGTGGGTCCTTTGGAGCAGGATGAATCTGGCCCTTATCTAACATGGGGACTCTTCTCACAGAGGCCACCCCTGAAGCCCTCCGCTATGCAAACCTTGCCACATAAACCCAATACAACAGCCCATCAATGACTGAGGATATTTTGGAAGTCTTTGCAACATGCAAATATCATTAATGTGTAGAAATCAATATATGTTTTTTGAAGACTGTTTCAACTGGTAAGAAATAGTGAATTACAGAGAGATGATAGATAGGGATGGAGAAAATAATGTTGTCTACAGAACTCTGTTTTAAGTCTGAATCTGCTAGATCATTAATAAGCCTGAATCTGGCCTTGAATTCCCCAAATGGTTTTCTGTAGTATTTACATATTATAAATGAGTCTTCAGGTGACAAAATTGTGTAAGAGCAGAAGAATATTCTTTGAAAAATTTGTTCAGACAGAAAGAATAGCAAAGTATGCATGGAAATTGAATCTGGAAACTTTGGGCGTATCCTTAAAGAGATACTTGTTTTCAGCACAAAGTAATGGAAAAGGGCAAGCAATGCAGACTCGGAGAGCCAACGTACTTGGTAGGAAGAGGATTAGGAAGGTGAAAAGAACATGAAAACAAGTCTGTCATATAAACTATTTTCAGATATAACTGTGACTAAAATACTATGCTATATATATATATATGCATAGTATATTCTATTACACAGAATAAAGTATGTATGTAATTATAGTTTTGTCATTTTGGAGAAGGTAGGTTTCTATATGATAGTTTTCCATTTAATAATAATAAAGACTAATAAAATAGCCAGAAAGCATAGTGACATCTAGGGAAAGTTTGGCAGAAGTGCCTCCATGCTAGAACTCCATTCTTTACTTCTACATTTACTTCTCCATGCTATAGCTCCATTCTTTACTTCTTAGATTGGTATGTGACAGACTTACTCTGCATGCAGAAAGAATAATGTGTTGAGTAACATAACCTCTTGAGAAACAGGCATAATGAATTTGAGGAAATTATTTTAAGATTTTAGACTCATCTCAGTAGGATTTTTGAATGGGGACAGTAGAAAAGAGCTGCTCTTCACTGCATTTACAGGTTAGGAGCAGGAATTAGCTATGTGCTAATGTCAAAACTACACTTTAAAAGACACCCTACATTTCTAACATGTCAAAGTGAGTGTGCATCTGCCACTTTACAGTTTAGTTTAAAATAACTATTTATTTCTTGTTGAATCCAAACTAAAAAGTTAGGTTTTCATTCATTAGACCAAGAATTTCACAACTTGTTCCTAACATAAGCAGATTTTAAATAGTGACTGTGCTTAATAAATTGACTGATAAAACTGTAAACAAACACTACTGCCAAATTATAAAGAAAACTTCATGGAAATGCCCATGATTTAAAAACACATTTACTGATTTTGAGGAGTTCCTGACTGGCTCTTTTTGTTTCTTGTAACAATCCAAAGCCTTTTTTGAAATAGAGTTGTACATTTTGGTGAGGGGCATCTTTGCAGAATCATGTAAGCCAAGGCAAAAACTTTGTGAAAAATGCACAGTTTCAATTTTGATCTCAGGCTACTCCTTGAGGACAGGAATATTAGGACTTCAGCAATATACAGAACTAAAATTGTTGTCTGAAAGCAAATTCTGCTGGAAACCAGCAAGTGCAATAAAAATAAAAATCTTTCTTAGCACAGAGTGAAGCCACAGAAGGAGTGCAGGGTGTTTTTCTTCCTCAAGAGACTGAAAGGGAACAGCAGATGCCAGTTTACCCCTCCAGAGAAGAGCATGTGAAGTAGGAACACCTACTTATAATTCCCTGCACTTAAATAATGAAGTACGAACAATTCAGCAAGAGAAGTACAGACAGATATTAGTATGCATGCAATCTAGAGATTAAGCTGTAGCTCAGGAAAATGAGTATGTAAAGCATGCAGTAAAAGGGGTTTGGAAAGCAGGAGTTTATTCGAGGATGTTCAGGAGGGAATGATTGCTCAGCATCTCTGCTCCAACAAGTAAATTCATTGTAGTTCAGGATAAGGACAACCATTGGCATAAAAGACAGACTATTACCTTATTCTAGGGAAAAGGCTCTTGACAAAGCCAGTGTTGATAAAAGCAGAAGTCTCAGGAGGAGTAAAAGACAAGGGCAAGCATTCAGTGATACTTTTCATTTTCAATTGTATTAGAAATAATAATTGCTTGTTTATGCCCATGTAAGAGGGAAGGAAATTAATGATGTGGCTCCATCAAAACACTGCAGAGTAAACTGTTGTACATTTCCCAGCTAGTATGATCAACTGCAGTGTATCATAAACAGAAGGTTAATTGCTGAAAGTTGCAGAGTAATGTGCTTTTCTTGTTGTACTAATAGATTTTATCAAGAAAATACAGCAGGACTGTAAACTCAAAGAAGTGTAAATTGGGAGAAATATAGTGGCAGAAGGGATGTGTGTAGAATTAATTTGAAAAGGAATTAAGAGGAGTGATTTGTGAATTATTACTTCTTGAAGATGTGTATAATGATCCATAAATTAATGCACATGTAGATCTTATTAAAATAAAGGAAGTAAATCTTCATCCTTATCTCTTTATTTTACCACACACATTTCTGTGAATGTTTTATTTGGTTCCCTCTAGCCATTCTACTGTTTTTAATCTTAGCATATTAATTTTTTTTTGATACATGATGTGATGATGTACTGTGGTGCGTTGGTATGGTACTACAAATTAAATGTACTCAGTTGAACTCTGAGCTCTTGTGTTCATAATCTATTAAAGTATTCTATTAATTCTGGGTCTGCAATGACCTTTCAGTTCCAATTTTTGTATGTAATTTTAGCATAGTACTTTACATCTGATTTTCAACAATATGGGTTTTTGCAGTTGGGTGACTTAGGAGTTGTTTCAAGCATTCGATTGCCATTTCTGTTTGATTTTTGCTTGCTGCCTGTCATACACTTTTTTTTTTTTTTTTAATTATTAACATTTTAACATTAGTTTTATTTAATGTATTAATGTATATATTTATACTCTTGAAAAGACTAATAAATAGACCATTAATCTTTTCTTAAAGTTCTTTTTAAAAAGAAGTTTCAGCCTGTCAGTCAGAATTTCAGAACACACGTCTGGTTTGACAAGATTTCAAGTCATGTTTGGATGAAGTAAGGCACTTAAACCTTATCTTTTAATAGGTGGCAAGTTCAAATACCAACTCATTAATCAGAGTTTTGTTATAGGGTAAGTAGGTGTTATATATCTCATATTTCTTTTTCAACATGTTGAGGGGCAAAAATGGAGAGGGAAAGGAAGAAGGAGAGGGAATTCATACCTGTAAGGCTAAAAGTCCAGCAGATAACCTTCACAGGAGTATGGATCAACAGTATAAAATGTCTTAGTAATTTTAAAAAGTGCACTGAAACCAAAGATACTTTAGCAGACAAGTCTACCTTGTAATATGTCCAATATTCTGGCAAAAGCAAGTATACTGTCCATGTTGCACTGTGGTCTCAGCTTAAGCAAGGAAGGTATCATTTAAAATTAATGTCTCATGCAGAGCTCCTAGGGACTAAGGGAAGGGACTGTTGTATGGCTCAGTGCTGCGTTGCTGGGCATTGAAAGGATTGCCTTCCTCAGGGAACCCTGGTACTGATTAACCAGAATATGAGAAGGGATTTTCCTTTAGCTTCTGAAGCCAAATATTTTAGAGGAGGAGAATCTTACATATCTGCAAACAGAAATGGTTACATCTTTAGAACTCTGAGAAGTGGGTGGCTAACTTCACAGCACTTCAGTTTTCCCTCTTTTCCCAAACAGGAAAATAATGAAGCTGGGAGATGTGCAACCTGGAATCTGCCCACATATGTGGAAGCTGGTTGATTTAACTTTTTTAAAAAACAAGCACCTTCTTTCACCAGTTTTCCCACTTCATCTTAGGCTTCCTACAGCCTATAAGTAGATTCTCCTTTGTAATCAAAGGGGAGGAAAGCTTGTGTTCTACCTGTTTATAAACTCACCAGAGCAAATCCTTCATACCAAAGCTCACTTTTTTTTTTTTTTTTAAAAAAAAAAAAATGTTGTGGTTTTGCAATTAACATCTGTAAGGATACAATGCTGTAGGAACTATTAAAGAGCAATATTGATGTTAATATTTTACTGGAAGAGTAGTAACACTTACTTACTTACATGCATGTCTGATATCAGCCTCTTACCTGGCTCTGCACCTTACTGTCTCTGCCTTGTGTGCCTCCCTCTTCCAGCACTGTCCCTTTCTTCAGAGCCATGTCGTGGTAACCCCACTGCCATTTGTCACCACCATGGTGTCAATTTCCCCAGAGAAAAGTCCTGCTTATGAACAGTTCAGGGAGTTAGGGAGAAGGAAAAGCCCCTGTCATCACCAAATACATCTTGAAACTCTTCTGACCCCCATCCAAAATGTTTAACAATTTGACAGTTCCTGATGGTAGGACGCTTTTTCTGGTATTGGTGTCAGGAATGTTTTAAAATATCAGCCATTAATCACTATCACAGCTTCTAATTCTGGATTTCTGTTTCAAATCTTCCCCAGTTCAATCAGAACCAAAGTTAATGCCCACTGGCTGATCTCCAGTGCATGCCTGCACAGAACAACTGTTGCCTTTAGCTGGTGGGGAGATCAAGGCTTGAACTGACGAAAGACATCTGTATCTTGGAAAACAAATTAATGTTTATGTTTTAATTTATAAGTTCCTGGCTCTTTTATAGTTCCTGTTTTTCAAGTAATATCTCTTTGGATCCCAAGCTGATGGAGAGTCAAAATGGAAAGGGCCCATGAGAGAATTATCACAGCGCAACATCTGGTCTGCATTGGAAAAAGCTGAGAAAGATATTCAACATCTCTGAGACTAAGAGGCAGTTACAAGGCACTTTAAAGTCAGTCCATGAAATATTGTGCAGGTTGTGGCCACCTGGGCCAATCTAATGTTGTTTTGGGAAGAGCTACTCTGCTTCCTAGCATCTGAATTTTAATCTCACTTCAGCATGGATGTGGGAGAGCTGGGAGTAATATGAGAGGTGTTTGCTTTTCATAATGTTAATCTGATTCCCAGCATTGTCCTAATTATGTTGTGTTTTTTGCTATTTTCTCAATTTCCTTTTGGGCATGTTAGCTGAAGAGTTAAAAGGCTTTCCATTTAGCATAGCTTTATAGGCCTTTTTAGCAGCAAAAAATGACAGAAAATAGCTGTTTCTCTGCATTTTCAGAAGAATATATATATATATATATATATATATAAATTTTATTCCAGAAAGTAAAAGGACATTAAATAGACTGCATATTGGTTGATGTGTTGGTATGTCACTTGTGGCAAGGAGTTCTGCTGTACCCAATTATTGCTCTTTTCTGCACCAGCAGACTGGGAGAAATGCAAAGAAATCACGGACCAAGACGGGCAGTGAGAGTACCAGTGAATCCAGAGGGAACACACTCCTTCCACCACAAGAAACTTTGGTTTCATGAGCTATGATGTCCTTTAAGTCATCATAGCTCATGCAGAACAGAAACAATTTGACATGTATAACAAGAAACACTGAGAATTGTTTGCCAAACAAAGACATATACTGCAGATGGAAGAGCTGATGAAATTTGTTTATAGTTGAGGAACTACATGTAGATTTTTCAAGACGAAGGTTGCGCTCTTTCTTGCCAAGATAAACAAATCTGATAGAACATCTCATTGCTCTAGGCTGCCCGAGGACCCACTGGAAAGTCTATGGATCTTTCTCTACAGAAAAATTGCGTGTTGTCAATACCTAAGTGTATTGTCCACAGTTGCACTGTGGCAGCTGCAGAGGAAGTGGAAGGTTCTAGGGAATACATGAGGGAGAACAGGATTTTTTGGCTCCTGAAAGAGTATGGAGTGCTTTTGGAAACTGTGAAAGAGGTTACGAGCTGAATGTTATAGCTACAGAGGGTTATCTGTGAGTTAAACATAACAGTAATTAATCTGGTATCCTTAGAGCTCAGTACTAGCTATTTACATCATACGGAACTGCAGTTTTCCAGGATGCCTGCATTCCTACAAAGATACCCAGATTTGCACTGTTACAAGTTTTCAGTTGTACCATTAGAAATATACTGTGCACAGATGTTTTTACAAGGCAGTATATAGTTGTCACAAACAACTGTTTATACTGGGCCAATTATTTAGGAAAAATGTAACGAGAGTGTAAATGCAATCCCTGATACGGACATAAAAGGTTTATTAGCAGAATAATACAGTTTTTACTTTCCTGACTTGTAATAGGTCCTGGAAATAGAAAACTAATCATGTCCTTAAAATCCTGTTATATCTGTAAAAATATATGTTGGAAAAGGGCCAGCAGCATTCTGGGTTGCATTAGGAAAAGCATTGCCAGCAGGGCAAGGGAGGAGATTATTCCCATTTGCGCAGCACTGGTGAGACCTCAGCGGGAATTCTGTGTCCAGTTCTGGGCTCTCCATGATAAGAAGGACATGGCATACTGGATTGGGTGCAGGGAAGGGCCATGAAGGCAGTTCAGGGACTGGAGCATCCGTCTTGTGGTTGCCCAAAGAGGTTGTGGAGTCAGCATCATTGGAGATGTTCAAAATCCAACCAAGCAAGGTCCTGAGCAACCTGCTCTGGTTGATCCTGCGCTGAGAAGAGGGGTTGGACCAGGAGGTTGGCTCTGTTAATTCTTACTATGCCCTTTAATCTAGAAATGAATTTTTGGTGCTTTATGATAGAGAATTCGATGTCTTATTACAGGTTTTCTTTCCTTAGTAATACTGGTATTAACAAATCACAGTATATTTTGACACATCACATTAGTGATAGGTACATACTATGTCTCAAGGAATTGAGAATATCACAGTTTGAGGAAGGTAAAATATATAATTACATTGCATATTCTGTGGCACTTTATATAGATAACTTGCAACTATTCTTATAGCAGCATCTGAATGCTGAAATTTAAAAATGGCTTGCGTTTTTATTAAACAAAAGATTTATAAAGGAAGATATTTTCTAGCTCAGCTGAATAGTGATTTAAAATTTGCATGTGGTTTTTCATCAAGAAAATGCTGAGGAACTAACTTGCATTGTTGCAAATTACCAGATCCTCCTTTCAGAAACACCTTGTCTTTCATATTGCCTCTGAGAAAGAGAAAAACCTTTGGAAAAAAATAATCTTTGGAAATCAAGAAATTCAATAACATTACCCAAGGAATTAGGGAAATAAATCGATTATAAAACTTATTATTATTATTATTATTATTATTATTTTGTACTTCTTCAAGTGAAACAGTAAATAATCTGTTTCTTTCTTATCAATACATAGTCACATCAGGTTTTGTAGAACAATATTTAAATGCATCAAGAACACCTCTGATAATTAACAGAACACATAAAATTTTGCAATAGATGAACCATCTTGAAAACACAAAATTAAGTCTTCAGACTTATATGAAGGTCAAATACACATAGTGAAAAGTTCCCATCTGCCATTGCCACTTTTTCCTGCCTTACCTCTTTCACAGCAGATCTCTGGTTGTAATAGTCGCTGTGTGGGGTGTTGTTGTTGTTGGTTTTTTGGTGGGGAGAGTATTATTTTAAATTGACACCTCCAGCAGCAGTGCCTCCTCCTGCTGTTTTCCTTTTATGAATTTATACCCTCTGATATCAATCCAAGCCTGGCATAGCTCCAAGTCACCCATTTCTCAGTAATACAGGAAATTAAATCTAATGTCTAATAAGCACAGAGGCTTATGCGACCTCTGTTAGCTGAACTAATACTAAGTATCTTAATAATATTCGCTTGTCTTTTGATGCTTAGGGAGTTGTGCAATTTGTTGTTCTGTAGACCAACTACATTCTGCATTTGGATGAGGGGCAGCTGGGATTTATCCATTGTTTTCTGAACGCTTTCTGAATGTCACCTCAATATTCTGCTTGTGTTGAGGGACCCCCTGGAACCTTCATGTCTAGGGTTTGTCCCACTGTCTGTTAATACCCCCACAGTTCTCTTCCTACCGATTAGCTCCATCATTTCAGGGGCACGTCTCCTACATATATCAATTTAATATGTGGATTTATACTGAATAATTTTGAACAGTTATAACCCTATGAAACTGCTTCTGTCTGGTTTCTGTAATACACAAAGTGACACAGGGTCACAGATGCTCTGGAAATTGGTTTTGCAGCTGATATGCTAACTCAACAAGAAATCAGTTCTGGCAGAAAGCCAAAGAAAAATATTTTAATATAGTGCCATGCCAGTTGGTTGACTTTCAGGAAAGAGATAATTAAAACATTCAAGGGAGTTCCAAGTCTCTGGAGAAAATACCATTATGGAAATACAAGGTTATTTTTACCATGCAGCTTATTAGCTTCCTTACTAAAAGGAAATCAAGGAACTGAATATGATAGACACAAAATAACATTTTCACCTTCTTGAGAAGATGAGAAATACTGCTATAAACTGAGTTCAGTATAACACCAGATTTGCAATAAGTACAAATCAGATTATTTTCAGCCAACGGATTCTTCAGACGCCATGTCAATGCCTTACCTGTCCTCATCCCTCTTCTTCCAAGCCTATGCAATGGTGGGAGCAGTGATTATTTACCTCTTTTCTACTCTACTGTAAGAGTAGAAAAGGATGTAGGTTGGGAAATCCATGTAGCATATCCCCAGGCCCCAACAACCCACCACTCCAGGGTAGGGTCTGCAAACTCCATCGCAGATGAGTTTGCTTCCTTGTCTGGCTGTTCTGCAGATTTTCTGCACTTGGTTTCTACCCATTGTGGTTTGGTTTCATTTTCTCAAATTCTAGACCACTTCTTCTGAGAGTTACCTTAGATGTCAGGCAAGCATCCCCACACATATTTGCTAACTATGTGTATTTATTCGGTTCAGTGAACTCTGATATTTGCTGTAACACCCCATTTCAGTTAGAATGGCAGAGGGCTGCTGTAGAGCAGCCTGTGAAGCTGCCAGCCAAAAACTTAATTTCCTGTTTATTCCTATTACTATCATGATGAATTGGGAATAGTTTGTGAACGCACAAGAATCCAGAAGAAAGAACCTTCTGCATACTTCTTTTTTAAAAAATCTACTGTCTAAAAAATAATAATAATAAAAAAAGTTAACTGAGACAAGTTTTCTCAGCTGGAGGCTGCAGGGTTTCTGTGCCTGGCTTTAATAGTTACATATTTGTCAGAAAGTTAAAACTAGAAACAGAAATGCTCTGCCAGGTAACCTATATGCAGCAGCCTTCATATACTACTCAAGAGAGTTTGGGGAGGGAATGTGGTATGGTCAGTGTTAGTCCAAGGGCCTGTGTAGTTAGGGCTGCAGACATCTGAAGGAGAGCCATAAAATGAAGGGTCTGTACCCTGATGCAATGCCCAGGCCACAGGAGCTGCTCAGCCCCAGCAGGGTTTATGCACTTGAGAGCCCAAAGCAGAGTTCAGCAAATCCCATGCACAATCCAAATGGGAGGAACTTAGTCCAAGGTGTTACCTTCTCCTTCACCACCTTTGCTTTGTGCTACTATAAATAAGAAGTTGTATGCAGCTGCTTTTTGATGAGATAGGGATAAAAAATTCAATTCAATGAATAATTAATATTACGCTTCCAAAGTTTATTCCTACAGGCATACACAACATGGATGTATGCCACACTCTGCATAAAGACCTCCCTCTGTTTGAAATTCTGGGACCTCTGTTCTTTACTGATTTCTACATGTAGCAGATAGACTACTCATAACAGTAACGCTGTTATCTCCAGTGTAAAAGCTATTTTCTGGAAATCTAATGGACAACAGAGTGGAATTTCTTCTTTTCACTTTTTTTTTTTTGTCCTTTTTTGTCTTTATGAATTAATTTCTGCCAGAGATTGTTTTCTTGTGGCTTAGCTTGGTCACTAATCTGACTGCCTAGTTTACATTTACAGAGCAGGACCTGAGGTTTTCTCCATGTCTTCATATTATTGTTCTGATTTTGCAAGTCTTGTTGCTTGGGATACTTGTACAAGTAGTGTCTGTTTGCACAGCAACAGCAGAATGAAGGTTAAGACGCTGCTATTTAATCAAGAGGGAACAAAAATAGTTTTGAAAGCTACCACTCTTCTTGGCTGATACTCAGAAAAGTTGGTGAAAAGAGCAAAGAAGTCAGCTGGGTACATTAAGGCCAATATTTTTTTATATATTTCATAGCTGGATTTTTAGGAATGAAATTTGTAATTATTTTACTCTGCTTTAGCAAAACGTATGTGAATATATTTTTTTCCAAATGATTGTTCTGTTTTAGATGCTGTTATTTACATTAATAAACTTTTCATTTCATCTAGTAATGTCCACAAGGTGGTGCCACAGCTAAAAAATTAGCAATAAATAAAATTAATATAATTTGATAATTCTACCTTAGCATCATTAAAGAATGAATAAGCATTTAATAAGCGTAACATCATCTGCATTTCTAATAACATCACAGATTTGTAACATTTTTAAAAAAATCATTAGAGCATAAGCATGTACAAAGATGAGGAGACAGCTCAGGATCTAGTAGACAAGTTAAGGAAAATGAAGAATTACATCCTCATACAGATCCTGTATGTGTCCTAGCAGGACTAGCAGTGCTGACACCGTGCCCCACAGAGGAGGCTTCCAGTAAAGGTGTAGAATTCATCTCTCTATCAGCCTCATCAGGTGCAGCTGGCCTCTGCAGGGTCCCATCACTATTTTTCCCAATGTTTTAATGTTTTGGAGGACTTGGTGCATAGATCCACAGTGAGCTGGGACAGCTCAGTTCAGGCACCCAACTTAGTACACCATCTTCTAACCGGGAGCACAAGGAGATGCATGCTCACAGTGCTTAAGCAGTACCATAGGAGTCAGCCTGAATCTGGACAAGTAGCATTGCACTTCCTCAGCTCTGACCAAGACAGCTTCCACGTAGTCACCCTGGTGTGTCTGCAGCACATTGTAGCCAAATTTTTAAAGGTTTGGGGTCTTTTTTTTTTTTCCTTTCCTCTCCCCACAGCCAGGGTAGGCAGGGTCCCCGTTCTCCTGTTATATAATAATGTACAGTTGGCATAGATAATGTGCAGTTGATTCAGAAGGGGTAGAAAGTGTCTACAGAGGGACCTAGTATGGATTAGTGTACACAGGCAAAATTAATAGCAGACTTTTTTTTTCTTCAGCTATAGTCAGAAAGGCAACCATCCCAAACTGAGTTACACAAAGTGGTAACTGAGTACATGTGATGAAGTTCCTGAGCATCTTTCTACACAAGATCAGAGCAGAGAAAATAAAAGACAGTAACGCAGACCATACTACGACTATAAACATTCAACTCCTAATATGGGGGGTTAAATAAAAGAATAAAACTTACATGAGAAAGTTTGCTGTGTGACTGTGAATGTCTGCAGTTTTATAGCAGACTCACACGTCCCAGAGAAGCCTGCTCACTCCTGCCAGTGTTCGCGTGCTCATTTCTTCATTGGCAGCATAAATGTTCTTGTTGCACTTCTGCAATGGACAGATTAAGTTTGAGCCATTTGTACATGACATTATTTTGTACCAAAAGCACCAAGAAAAAGGGATAATTTTAAAATACTTTTCAAACAAACACTGAATTGATTGTCACTTTCTGCTTAAATCTCTTCGGTGTGATAGAGCTGTATCAGAAAGAGTAAAATAACTATTTTTTGAATTTCTTTAAATTGCTGTATTTTTATTATAAAATAAAATTCTGGTGGCTTGTAAGACTCAGGGGAAATTATATATACCCAAGAATATGGTCTGTCTCCCAGCATAAACCAACATGAGAATTAATGCCTTTGTGAGTTTAGCTTTAAAAGGTGTCAAATGGCACAAATGCTTTTTTTTTTTTTTTTTTTTTTTTTTTTTTTAATGAATCATATTTTTAAAATCTATTTTAAAGTGGTTTTGAGTGTCTTAAAATTTTGTATTGGATTTCACATCTGTTTGGACAAGTCAGAATTGGAGAACTTACTGAATGTACAAATCCACTGAACAGGTCAGCTAGTTTTCATTTCTGAGTCAGTCCAGATTGCTCTCGGTTTATGGCAGCAATGTGTATTACAATTAAGATGACATATTCCTGTTTAAGTTTAGAGGTTGATTTTTCTCTTACTGAAAAGTTACTTTTGAATATGTGTATTTTCAGATGTTTACCTGTAGATGCATACACACGGAAGAAATCATTCTCTATTTTAAAGGCAATAGCAGAGCATCTGGGATTATATATTTAAATTTCCACTGTATGTAAGAAATAGATATCTGCTATTTTAGTAATTTAACCAACAAATTGAAATCCTGAACATTTGTGCTTGCGTTTTGTTTGTAATGATTTTTCATTCTTACTGGAAATCCCACAGTTATTTTTAAAATACCAAAATAATTTTTCCACTGTCAGGATTTTTCTATCTTCCCATTTAGGTGATCATGAATAAATCAAGATTTAGCTTTATATCTCTATATCTGTACCTATAGTTACATTTAGATTCCTTTGCATATTTGTAGGAGGGGACTTCCAGCATGCTAGCTCAGGAGTCACTCTGAGCACGGCTCAGAAATCATCCTGCAGATGCAATGCTCACCGGAAACAATTCAGAATGGCAGTGGTATCCTGCAGGATGTGTGCAACTCGTTCAGCTATGTGTTGATTTACACAGGACTATATTATAGATTATACATTCTGGTAATTGTGGTATTATTACTGCTAGGCTATATCTAAGTACAGGAAATACATATAAGCATGTTTGAAGTGATAACATCCACTTCTGTTTAAAAAGCCATTTTTTATTCCTGATGAAAAATGCATACATAATACAGCATTTGTGAGAGAAAACAGACAATTTCTTAGTACTTAGCAAGACTTTTAGGAAAAAGCTAATTAATTATAGTAGGCCCATAACCAGAATTTACAAATATACGCACACGAACTTTTATTCTTAATGTCTTTAGAAACGTTTTTATAAGTGTGGTCTTGATCCCAGATCAGGAAGGTTACACTACATTTCCATCTGAAAACACGAGACAGACCGGTATAAATCCTCACTCTATCACGAAAACCACAGTGCTAAATTTTTATCAGACAGTGAGTAAAAACCATTCTAGCTTTGTAGAAGGCTGTGAGAGACTAATAATTTCATCTCGATGATACAGTGGATGGTATTTGTATATACTACAAGAAAATATTCCTATTAAAATTTCCTCCTTAAAACATCGCCCATCTCTCCATATGCATAAGAAAGCCCCTCTCACCCCCACAGCCACTTACGTGTAGTCCCTCTGTGCCTGCTTATCAAACATCAGGATCCAGGAGCAGGCGCACTCTCCATCCAGCAGCCCCAACCTCCTGCTGTGGTTCGGGAACAGGTTGGCTCCAAACGTGACTTGGAGAGAGACACCCTGCTCCTGGCACGGGATGTGGTGCTCAGGGCCAGCCAGACCCCTCCCAGAACATCTCTCACCATTTCGCTGTAACAGTGTGGGCTTCAGACCTGTGTATCTACCTGGGGAAAGGCCGTGGGGTGGTTCTGTCTAGAGCAGGGAGGGAATATCCATCAGCTTTTGTACACCAACCTCTGCTCCTCAGACAAGACTGACAAAACATAACCACCATATTAGCCATACCATGCCTATTTTTGACTGATTCATCAGGGAAAATATATTAAAATTAATGTCGTTTCCCCCTTGTTTGTCCCAACAACAGAAAATTATCAGGGCAGAGAAAATAAGACAAAGTCTTAACTCTAAACAATAACTAGAGGTGAGGATATGATGTCCTCCCAAAAGGCCTTCCAGCAAAACATTTTTTTTTACTATTATGAAAGATTTTTGCCTATATTAATAAATTAGAAATGTAATGGCAGAACTATGAAATAAGTTAATAAATCAAAAATATATACCCACCAGGCCATACCTAAATCTATATCTATACTACTGCATGATGCAAATTGTATTGCAGAGTAAAATCACAATTAGAGTTGATGCTACTTGATACTTTTCCTATTTGTAATCCTGTACTGTGTAATACTGCTACAGATCAATAATATAATGCTGTATTGCACAAATTGATTTGTTGAAATGAGAGTTATGAGTGAGGTTCTGGCAGATGCTGCAAAATACAATAAAGGATTGTCCTGTTATCATGTCTAATGGTGATGCATACCTAAAATAGCCCCCAAACTGATGATTTGCTTCAATATTTAATTATATATTGTTTTCATTATATATTATGTAATATTAAGAATATCTTTGTCTTATGAATATGTAATTGATACCAGTCTGAAATGTTTGTGCTGTCAAACTAACACTGAACAGAACTTTATTTTTGTTAAATATCAAACTAGACAGATTTTGAAATAATAAGGTAGTTGTTGCATCTACATTCATATTAATATGCCTTTGCTTTTTGGACATTTCATTATAATAGTGTTTTGGAAGAGTTACCTGGTTATGTAAGTCTTGATTTACAAAACAATTTGAAGATACATTTAATTTTAACTATGGTCTTCAGTATTTTCCTGTACTGGAATCTCTCTTCTTAGTTTAAACTTGTAATATCCTGTTTAACAAAGGAGCAGCTTCAATAATACTTGGAGTACTTACTGTTCTGCAAGTTTGTTAAGTTTGTTGCTGGGATCAGGGCTTTAAAAGCAAAGGTCAGATAAAGTTCCCTTCTTGGAACACACTCAGAAACAAGCTGCAATGTTTATTTTTTCTTTATAAATCTACTTATTAAATAGTTATATGACCAATGATAACTTTACTGTTAATACAATTAAATGTATTTGTATGGGTCATGGAAAAGAACAAATGTATGGATTCTGTTGAACAGCACACCTAATGTAGCTGGAGCATGTGTGAACCGTTTCTGTAGCACATATAGATTTTTCCTTTCATTAAGCACTAAGAGACATTGCATGCAAAAATAATTTCACAACTTAGAAAAGGCATTCTAATGTCCATCTCTCTATTTCACATGGGAAATATATTTCCTCACACTTGTACATGACACCAAAACTATTGTGTCCTTCCTTAGTCATCACTGTGGAGGATCAATAGCAGTGTCCACATAAATTTCAAGCACTGCACACTGTACAATATCTAATTAGCTGGAGATATCCAAAGGAAATTGTGTTTCATAACATCACAATTGGATAAGTGAGTCTCCTGTAGTAATCAGCAGCAAGAATGTGATTTTACTTCAGTGGACTACAATAGAATCTAATCTTAAAATAACAGTTCATAACACTTTCCAATAACAATGTTATGTTTCAGACATAATTAAGTTACTTTAGTCAAATTTTGTTGGAGTTTAGAAGAGCAACTTGTCAGTAAATGCTTAGTGGAAATGTATATGTTTTAACTGAAGTCCACTAACGAGTCCTCATCATTAAAATCTTGTGAGATTGACGCTTCTGAGGATCTGTGCTGAGCCCCAGAGCGGTGCTGACTGCTGGGCATTAGAAGCTTCCTCACCTTGCCCAAGTAGTGTGACATATCTCAAACACCTAGGGCTTTGTTCGTGGTTTCAATTTCTAAAAGATAAAAGTTTCTTAAGCATGAGTAGTCACAGAATTTACAGATCAGGCTGTGTCATTCCTCTCGTATGTACATCTTTAATAAAGCTATAAGAAGGTTGAACAATCAACCTGACTCTTTCATGCTTTGGGTAAATAATAACTAGTGCCTGGCATCTACCTTTACAGGTTATGTCTGAATACATTTGCAAACAGTTGTTTTAGGTGACACAATGAAGTGAGCAGCGTAAACTTAGAAAACTCTGCATACCACTTTGTCAGTGTGCCAGAACCAACTTGTAGGGATTCCTAAGGTTTCATTTCAATTAAGTGCCACGATGCTAAAATCCATTTATTCCACACTAAGGCTCATCTTAGTCCCAAACACCGTCAGCTAGCATCAGTGCAGGCCAACTGACCTTGCTTCCTACACAGAAGCCGCCGTTGATGTAGGCCAGGTCGTCCTCTTGTCTCTGAGCCAGCCAAGGCAGGTAGGCCGCAGTCGGCCTGGGCCTCCCTTGCATTTGGTTGCATGGCAGAAGGCCAACCTCAGTTGGCAAGTCAGTTTTTCCACAGAATAAAATCATTATAGGTAACAAGATGAAAAAGCGAAAACCCCTCAAAGCTGTTAAATTATATTTACTTTTGAAAATGAGCAGTATTGAGCAGATACTCAGGGAGGCAAGAAAGCCCAGTGGATTGAGAAATCTGGGTTATTTCCCAAACTCTCCTGACTTGTAAATGACCTTGAGCTGTCTTCTCTGTGCTTCAGTTTCCCCATCTTTATGAGGAGCATAATAACCCTCCATAACGATTTTAGATGTACTGAAGGAAGGAAATGTATGAAGGCTAGGCATTGCTTGTGTTAGCCAGAGATGGATCCATGTGTGGTTAAAGATGGCCAGGACCTGGTCAATGCCCTGTGTGTTCCAGAAAATCTGGGAAAAAAAAAAAAAATGAGAAACTTTGGTTGTTAGACTCTTTGCTTTCTATTGTCTCTCAAAACACATTTCCATGTTAAAGGTCTTTCCTATCTTTCAGACCATTACAAAATATCTCCAGAACATTTCATATTATTTAGTTGCTGCATTAATACTCACAGTTGCTGTTAAAGTTACTGGGAATTGTGCTTGCCAAGTATCTCTCAAGATTGGTCAAATGATAACTTATAGATAATGTATTTTTGAAAAAAAAAAATAATAAAAATTGGAATATTATATTAAATATTTGGGTAAAATTAGTATAATTTAGTTTGTTATAAGATATTTCAATTGGACTTGTAGCTAGAGTTTAAAACATTTTGATTGAAACTCAAAAAAAAAGTTTTTTTTTAATTTTAATTATATCTTGATTTTACATGCTTTGTATTAATATCCAGCTTCAAGCTCTGTGTACAAAAAGAACAGTCTACTTGCAAAACTGTTGAATGCTTTGACCTCAAGGGCATAGAAACTGTTGACTCATTGTTTTTATTGCATATAATATTAGTCCTTTGTCACATCCAGGGGATGACATCATCTTCTTCATTGTTAGCAGCAGGTTTGAATAATAGAAAAAGTGCAGCATTAGTTGTCTGCTGTACTTGCCCTTAATAAATGAATGGGTATCTGGTCCCGAGATCCAGATTCATATTTCTGGGTAGCATTCAGAGGGAGTTTGTGCCCAGCCCCTGCACGTAGTTTTGTTCTGCCTGCATGCACACCCTGTGCAGGCCAGGCGAGCTGGCAAACAACACAAAGCCTGCAGATGGGGTGTCACTGGTGGTGACACTGGCTGCTCGATGGGACAAGGGCAGACAGGAGAGGAAGAGGTTGCAGGAAGAGCAGAAGGGAGACTTTCTTCAGGGTCAGTTTAGTAGGAAGAATCACTGAATTTCTGGGAATCATATTTCTCTGTAATCTAAAATTATGAAAGATAATTCTCTGAAAAAAAGTCATCTCTAGGACATGCTAAGAAAATGGGAGCTGATTATCTTCACAATACACCAGGATAAATATGTTATCCATTCCAAATTTGTATTCATATCTATTAGTTGTCTACAGCTTATTCTCAAAGCATAATTCCTTATGAGAGATGTTTGCTTATGCCTGCCTGTTTCCTGGAAGAATGAGACATGATTATAGATATCAATCAGACTAATGGTGGTGTTATTTGGGTAATTCACCTCCTTCTCCTCTAGGATTCTGCTGAATTCTTTTATGGTGAGGAAAATTTTAAGTGTTGCTTCCTGAACAATAAATATTCCCATTAAGAGAGTTCACTGTAGGAGAGATTTCTTGAGAGACTGATAAATATGCCAAATCCTAATCTCTCCCCATTTTCTATTGCCCTTAACTCCTTAGTCCAGAAAAAAAAAAAAATAAATAAAAAATAAATTAAAAAAATAAGAAGTATGAAAGTATTTCACTAAAAAAAATATACCTGTGTGGTCACAAAATGATTTTGAGCTGAACAAAATTTCTTCCTGTGATGACAGCCTGAATCGAGCTGGACTTTGAAAAGCTGAAATAGCCCCAGCTGCAAGCAGAAGGCAGCGGGCTGGTAAAGTTGGAGGCAATGGGTTAAGGATCCTGGATTGCCTAATGGCAGAGTGAATGCAGACAAGGGGTATGTACTTGGAAATGCTACTAGAATGCCAGAGCTAAAAAAAAAAAAAAAAAAAAAAGAGAGAGAGAAGACAAAAAATGGTTAAAGATTAAATTCAGACCCACTGACTTGGATGTAATAGGGACTTAATGTATTTATTTGATCTTTTTGCAACAGGCTCCACTATCATGCAGATAGTGATAGCTGCCTTGCAAGTAGATGGCTTAGGTTTAGGCAGGTGTATCTATCCTAATTCCTATCTCAAACATATTCCAAATTTCAGACTTATCTATTATGAAAAGTTCAAAATGTTAATTCTTCTTTAAATGTGCTTTTGCAGTATGAAATCTGACTTTTCTCAGTCTTCTGTTCCAGCCTATAGTTTCTCTTCAGTAAGTGTTTTCAAAAGATCTCAAGTGGCATGAATTTTAGTGAGGCTAAATCACTTGGTATTCTCTTATTCTGCTTAGAAGAGGCTTGGACAAAAGCAATAATGCCAGTCAGTTCCCCTTTATCCCTTTAAAATTATGGACTACCTCTATAGAACTTGGTCTCTTTTTTATGTCATGTTCTGACAACTTGTCTAAGTTAAACAGGTTTCTGTGGCCAAATTAAATGCTTGGGAAATAGACTATACAGTTAATTTGCAAGAGTAAGGTGTATTAGCATCATTTTTCCTCCTCTCAAGGGAAATGATAATTCAAGCAAAAGAAAAGGTTAACACAATAAAGATATTCTGAAAACATCCTGTTAATGGTCCTAAGCTGGGATGGTATCGTCTGTTGTGCATAAGCAGCAAACAGTGTAAAATTCAGATTTTATTCCTATGATAAAAGTATAGCCTTAAGTGCTGCAGAATAATCTCTGCCTTTCTGAAAAGTTAATAAAAATAAGGTGTGGGAGAACTTTTCTTTGATTTTCATAGGTGGTATCAAATCTGCCTAATTTATGAATATAATAATAGGATTCATTTATACATGTCAGCAACATGAAGAGAATATGTGTATGTGAACAAAAGGCAAACTGCAAGCAAAATAACTGCAAACTTCGTAAAAAGAAGGAAATATTTTATTATATGAATATGTAAATAAGGTTTCCCATGTTTGTGTAGGGGCAGAAAAGACTTCAGGTTTTAAATCCAGCCAAAATGCAAACTTTCATTTACAAATCTATTAGAAATGTTGAACATGAACATCAAATTCAGTGATAGCAAATATCATACACAAAATAAGTGAATATATCCAATAGCATTCAGAACTACTAAAAAATGACTGACTGAAGTATAGCTTAAAAAAAAAAAAAAAAAGGAAAAAAGAAAAGAGGATGAAACAAGAGTTTGCAGTTCTCAGTTTACCCTAAAATGCTTTTTCCCTGGAGTGGATGAAATCTGATTCTTATACGAAAATACTTAAATCTGATGCTTATATGAAAATAGTCATAAAATATGAAAGAAGATGTAGAATGTTATTTGCTTCAGTTCATGTACAGTAATCAGGCTGGACGATGAGTCTGCCTGTAATTCAGAGCATTATTGAATAGTATGCATGAGCTGTGTTCCTCCCCATGTAAACAAGTGGAGCTTTGCATGTGTAGCAGTTTAGAAAAACAAGTGTTGACTTATTCACAGCTTACTTTCTGACTCTGGATTCCCAGAAATATAACAACATCTAGAAGCAAATGAGCATGTAGATTATTCCAGCAACTTTTCTTTCATTTTATGGCCTCAATATCCTTAGAAAAATATATTGGTCATTTTGAAAAGCAGAACTTTTATCTCAGCTCTAATGCTCACTTCCTTACTTTTCTTCCAATACAGATTTTTGATAAGAATATAGTTTTCCCTATTTCATTTTCCTTCAGACTGTCATTTTAGATGTTTCTTAATATTTTTTTTCAAAGAGGTTCTCTACCAAAGGCCAACTTGTTGTCCTGCTTTTATTATTTCTGCATTTTTCATGTTGACTACAGTATAGTTTTTTCATATATCTAATATGGATTATGTAATTTGATAATTCTGCAGAACAGTAATGAGAGAAAACAAATCTGATTTTTTATCTGATTATGCCTGGACTAGCACACAGGTTTTCCTGCATTCTCATAGAAAATAGAACAGAGTGGAACAAGTGATGCTCCTGACTTTACAGCTTAGAAAATATTTTAAAGATATCTCAGGAAAGCCAGACCCAATGCTTAGAGTGGAGCTCTACTCATCTTTTTTAAAAAAATCATATGTTGCTCTCCCATGGTCATATGTGACCATTCAGGTTCTTCTGGTATTTAATCTCTGATGAAATTAAAATACACAAATAAATAAATAAATAAATACACACACACTTATAAGTAGGAGGCAAAATATGGGCAGAATTTCACCCACCATAGTACTTCCTATCACTATCCCTGACTGACACAAGTGGGTGATGAAAACTGTCCTTAACTGTGCTTTGGGGTACATCCTGATAGGTGACGATGCAGGAAATTGTGACACTGTGTGTTGTAGGTTTTGCCTGTGGCAGAAGAGGTGTATAAGCCTTCAGATGAGGGAAATTTTCTGTCTTTGAAGTACAAATTGAAACTAATGTTAATTATCATTCATTATCATACAATTATTAATTGTAGCAATGAAAGTGTAAAGGTTGTGGCAGAGCTTGTGTCTTTTAGTAGACAAGTTAGGAAAAGTAGGTGACTTCTTGGGTACACAAGCAAGTAATGTTGTCCTCCTTGTATGACACTCCTGCTATAGGCAAAGGATGTTGTAGGTTTGTTTTGAACTTTACATAGTCTAAGAAAACAATAGCACTATGAAAATCCAAAAGTTAACCTTTAACTCTTATCCATCTCCTATGTTAACTTCTCAGATTATCCTGCAGAGATGCAGTGGCTACACCTCTGGGAGAGCTCCTCCAGCTTTGAGAAAAAGTTTGAGGAAAATCTTCAAAATAATTTACTGTTTGGTTTCCTCAATATAGTACAAGCTAGATATAACTCTTCTCACTCGTCTCAGCACTCCACAGATGCCTCCTATTTATAGAAGGCATCTAATAACAAGTAAACCTTTTTGAAACACTTCTCAGTGCTCCAAAATAGCCAGTATTCTCCTTATTTGTGTTATGTACCCAAACTGATTTCTCTGTTTTGGTGCCTCCAGTGCAAAATTATTACATTGTCAGAAATAAATCAAGCCTAACATGTGGGGAAAAAAATGTGATTCCATCATATGTTTCATATTGTACCATTATGAAAATGGTATATTAAATTCAAATACTTCAATTGTACCATTAGATGGTGTCATTATGTGGCTTGCTAATTGATAGGTTTTTCAAATGAACATTGTAATTTTAGACTTCTTAGAAGTATCCACATGAAGAACTTCCAAACTTTAGAGAAGTAAACTGGGTGTTATGAAGGAAAAACATTTTCTGAGAATATTTCCTCATGTGTGTCACTGAAAAGCCATTACATAACGCTCTGTGCATTCCAGTACTTGGTGCAGTCTATTTTTAATACCTGGTATGAAAGAACTTCCTGCTACTTTTTCTCTTTGAAGACTGCTTTGTGGTTCATTAGATCATGCTGTCAGGCCAATTTTTCTGCTATCCCTAAATCTTGATAAACTGTATCAAAAGGAAGAAGATGTTGAGCATAAAATATCATTAAGAATGTTGGAATGGTCCCAGAAGTAGGCATTGCAAATTTAGGCTTTGGTATTAAACCTTCAAAACTATCTAAACTTGTTAAACACCTGTACTTCTAGGAAAAACAAAAAGACACTAGTATGCCAAGCACAGCACCTAGCAAAAAAAAAGCAACTTTTGTGTCTTTAGAAAGCCAGATTAATCATATACATTTTAAAAATTAGGTAAGTTTTAATTTCATCATTTTCTCCATACAGTGTTATCACAGGTCACCATTTTAACCATAATTAATATAATCACAGTCACTGACATAAAGTATTTTGCATAAATGCAGCCAGAATGCCTTCAAACACAGGCTAGACAACATCTTTCCAAACATTTTAACTGCACAGAAAGTTTCAGCACGAGTCCCATTTTGCTATTAAAATCACAGAGAAAGAGGAGTGACAGAGGTTAAGTGGCCAGAGGGGACCCCCATTTCATCTGGGCTGACTTCCTGCAAAACAAGGGCCACAGGACTTCCTGAATTAGCTTCTTTTCAAGCTAGAAGATATCTCTTAGGCAAACGTGCAGTCAAGTGACAGACAACACATTTGAGCTGCTGACAGAATTTAGAAGCATTAACTTCACAGGTAAAAAAAATAATTTTACTTGCAAATTAACAGGAGGCTCGTTGTACATTAGAAAGGACTCCTGTGACTCTGCTACTCTCATACTTAACAGAAAAATGGACAATTTTAAAAGCAGAGTAGCATCCAGTGCTAATTACTGCCCAGGTTTAATCCATTGGCACAAGTAAATTAGAGACAGGGTATCTAAGAACCCCGGAACAAAGCAGTAGGACTTCTCTTGTTGCTGATGTTCTCCCTCTAGAACTGATTCCTTTACCCCCTTCCCCCTGCTGTCTCCATCAGGTTTCATCTCTGTAGAATACTTTTTGATCATTTCTTTCAAATTGTGAAATCTGACTGAGTTCTGCTGAATTCCACAGAGCTGCTACTAAAACAATTCATTACAGGTCACTTAAAAATCTCCCACATTCAGGCCAGAGTCACAGAACTGATCAGCTTCATGCTGTCCTGTGCTTTTATAAAAAGATCTTGTTTTCAGTTGCTTGTAACTGTTTGGGATGATTTTTTCCAAGCCAACATCTGCCCCAGGTTTCATTTTTGGCAGTTTCCAGCTAAACCACAGTGGCCATTTTCAAGGACAAGGTTAAAAATATTTTTGCCCATGTTAAAGAATAATAATAACAATAAAGTTTTGGTATAACCCATTTCTTTAGAAAAGGAATCTGAAAGGCAACACCATCACTGCCCTAGCTCCATGCGTGCACCTTCTGAGCAGCAACTTGAAATTTGGCAGCACAACCACCGTGGTTTCACAGAAGTGCATCCAAATGTAACAAAGCTCTGAGGCTCTGTGAGAATCTCGGCTCGCATGTGATCGGTTACGAATTGTTGGCTTTTGGCAGCTACGTCCTCCAAAGGGCGGCCTGCGCCGAGGGAGCTTGCCCAGGTTCGGCTGTGGGGACCGTGCAGCACGGCCTGTCATGGAGAAATGTCCTGGGCAAGCGGGTCAGCGTGGGCAGCAGTCGGGTGGGGAAGGAGCTTAACGAGTCTTCGAGACTGGGAACAAAGTGAAGATGAAGATATGATGAGATTCCGCTGGGCAGCGTGGAAGGGATGTGATCGATAGGTGAGGAGGTTAATAAGCACAATGAGATGCCAGGGAAAATAATTAAGTAAGAGGGTGAGCCAAGGTGATGTACTGGTGGAAGTGAGAAAGCCAGGAGGTGAAAATAAAATGCAGTGGGTGCAAGAAGGCAGAAGCAGGGCACGGAGGTAGAGAAAACTGAGGTGAGGGAGAGCAAGAGCCGGTGATACCCTGAAAACTGCACAGAGGGGAGAGGAAAAGGCAGGAGCCAGGCTGGAGGACATTGACCAAGAGCATCGAGGGGGGAGGAGTGTGAGAGCAGCATGAACCCCAAGCACAGGCTGAGGTTATGAGTTAGACATCAATGCAAATTGTGATTTATCTTGAATGGTATACGAATAGGAACTGGGTATGACTAACTCCTATTGCAACCCACTTTTTTTTTCTTGTTAAAAAGCTTCTTTGTTGAATATTCCGGAACTCTTGAGGCAGAGCACCAGATTTAAGGTGACTGTTACTCTGTTTACTTTTCAGACTTCCTCTGCCTTTGTTAACAAACATTCAAATGGCTTAAGTGCAACAAGCTTCTTTCTTAATCACGGTAAAAATGATTTCTGCAAAATACATTTGAAAATCCTTACAGTGCTCTTAGAACCATAGGCAGGGCTGCCAGCAACGTGTTTCCCTGTGCTTGTTGACCACCTAAGAGCACTTGCACCATCACTGCAGTAATTCGGCAGGCTTCCTCCCAGGGGGGGCAGAGCTGCCTTTGCAAATGTTTCTCCCAGCAGTCAGGAGCAGCCAGGGCTGGGGACAGCAGCAGCAAGAGGGGCTGTCTGGGGTGGGGGCACGCACGGCCCCAGACCCCAGAACTGGAGGCCGCTGGGCCAGCAGGCAGGGGGTACCCGAGTGGGTGTGCAGTCCCCTGGTGCTGCCAGGACTGCAGAAACACAGTCAGCTGCACTCCTCCATTGCTAAAACAGGGGGAAAAGGGTGCTATTTGGAAGAATTCAGTCCAGGGGTTGGGGTTCCTTTAGCAGAAACGGGCAGCTCTCTCCCCACAGCCGGCACGTTTGGGCTGCTCAGTGCCTTTCAGCTGGAAGACAAGCTGTGCAGAGCTCAGCTGCTTTCCTTTCCTTTCGAGAATGAAAGTAGCAGCACAGTCAGAAGATGAAGTTGCTGGTGTGTATCAGGTGGTAGGAAAAATTACTCAGAAACAGCAAATGGTCTGTCATGTATTTATTTTGATACAATCGGGAGTTGCTCATGCTGATTTGCTGTGCGTTTATCTCTTTGTAATATTGATAGCTTAAAAACACAGATGAACTGCTAATAAACCACTGCTAGTGGTGTGCCTGCAAGAATTACTTGGTTCCTCCTAAAAATTCGTGTCTGGGGGGTTAATGAGAGCGAGGAGCTGACACATTGACCCATCACTTCTTGAAGCAGACCTCTGTTCAAATTCTGACCTACGTCCCAGCTAAAAATGCATTCAATCTTTTCTTAATTTGTAATAGATACTTGTGTACATTACAAAACCATCTCGCAATTTGGCAAATTAAGTTGTCTGTGGTTAGCTCTGGAATTGCAGAGATATTGCAGGGCAGTGCAGCATTGCATAACAGGCTTTCACAGAATCTGCCCTACTCCAGCGAGTAACAGCAAACCTTATCTCTAATGAGCATCAGATTCATCCCATTTTTGGAAAAAAAAAAAAAAAAAAAAGAATTAGTATCAAATATACGATGGGCATGTTATGCCTTGTGGCTGTAATGTTTTTTCAATTAACTTCTCTGAATACACCACAATGAAAAGTGTCAGCTTTTTGCCTCAGAGGCCTATAATTAGATTAAATGAATACAGTTAATTATCTACCACCTTCTTTACACAAAGCAGTATGTTTCTATAAATTAAAGTGCTCATACAGGAAGGAAATTGTTGTTCTCTTCAATGCAAGCATACACTGCTGGACTGTGAGCACTGTCACTACATGGTGTAGCACAGCTTTTTGCCTGTAGCTCTTAGTTTACAGTAGCGAAAGCAAAATACATCTGAGAAATCCACAGACATCACACTACACACATTGGTGCAAGGAGGTGGTATCAATGTTCATCAAACAAACATAATTTTCTCTTTAACAGATGTTTTCTGCAATGTTCCCTTAGGGAGGTTAAGAGCAGCTTTGCCCGTGCACCTCCAGCCGCACCCCAAAGGACGAGAGGATCCCCAGGCACGGAGTTGCTTTTTCCAGCAGAGCCCTGCTCCTTTCGGGAGATTTAGGAAGCCTGCTCTGTAGGAAGGATCTGCAATTAACAGCCCACTTTCCAGGCCTGCTGCTGTTCTAGCCAGGGCAGGCTGAAACCTTCTCTGCCTGCTCTCCAGCGTTACTAAATATGAGCAAAAGCTTGCGGTGTGCCAGCCCCCATCCCTGCACGCCCCATTCAGCAGTGCAGGTGTTGGGGTGGTGCTGCAGCACCTCAGCGCCACCGCACTGGAGGAGAAAGCACCCTGCTGGGTCTGCCAGGGTGCATCCAAATCTCCCTATTTACATCAGAATAGATGTCAGTAACTTACGGCCTAAAAGGGATCCTCACTCCCCAGAAAAATACAGTTAGCCAGGGCAGGAGCCCTTATTCCAGCCTGCCGTATACTTTGCATATAAATGTGATGTGCACCAGGTTGTACTGCATTAGGTTCAGTCCCTGAAAAGCTTCTGGATACGTTGTTGTCGTATGGGATGTCGCTTTTTCTTGTGGCTTGTGCTGTGCAAATATCTTTTCATTTAAGTGTTCATTAGCTCTGTGTAGAACAGTGTCCATTAAAATGCTGCTGTGTTGATAGGAAACTCAATATTGCAGGGTGAGCAGGGCTGCGGTGCCACACAAGGGCTGCCCCTTTCCTGCTCTCGGGGTGCAGCAGGAGAGAAAAGCCATCCTGAGAGGCACTGTCTGCTGAGGAAAGGCTTCTAGCAGGAGCTGGGAATCGACTTTAACCTCTCAGTGGCTGCAGTGTGAAGCAAAATCTGTTTTCTCACACAGAATCAAGCTTTTTTGATTTTAAAAATGCTCCTAAATACTAGCGGCCCTCCTATTTACTGCTACAAATATCAGAAAGCAGTTACAGAGGAACAAAGAAACGCAACTGGAAGCATGGCTCAGTGGTCTCGCACTTCCCTGAGAAGCTGATTACACTTTTGGCTGATTCAGTCTCTTTCAGAGGGAATTTACCCTTTCTGCAGCCTGAGCTCAGCAGCGCTGCTGGGGCTGAGCGAGTGAAGGTGGGGGCATCCTGGGGGCATCGGACTGAATTCTGCCAGCAAGCTCCACGTTTTGCCCTTCGGCCCCTCTGTGTCCCCTGTTTTGTGCCCCTCTGAAGCCATTTTAACCCCACTCCAAGAGCAGATAGACCTTGCTTGGGCTTTGGCAGGTGCCTGGCCAGTTCCCTGCTTTCCCTGTAGGATTAACCTCCAGGATAAGCGATGGTGCAAGCTCAAGGTTATCTGAAGTACCCACCATACAAGAGGTCTGCTCCTGGTAGTTTCCTCTCTTTGCCCAAAATATCTGATAATGTGCTTATAGGTGATGCGAACACTGAAAAATCAGTATAAAATGGCCAGCTGGACCGCTCAGCCCTGAGAAATGTCCCTGCGCTTGGTGCTTCTTCAGAAGGCAAGAAGCCATCTTACCGCTCGGTGCCATGGCAGAAGTTCTTTTTTTTTTTTTTTCTTCTTTTTTTTTTTTTTTTTTCTCCTTTCCCCTGTAAAGGAGGGCTGCGAAGCTTTGGCACATCTGGCCATCAGCAGCGTGCGGCGCAGCTCCCATCCGCAGGCAATTTCCCTGCCCCTGCGACCCAGAAACCGAGCAGCGGGGGTGCCCCCCCCCCTTCCTTCTCCTGCCTATAATTTCAAAATGCAACAGGCGGCGAGAAAAAGCTCTCGCAGGGAGAGACACCTTGCTCCAGGGGTGTGCGGGGAGCAGAGGACGGGCAGCCCTGCTGCTCCTCTTCTAGCCCTGCTCCTCTTCCAGCCCTGCTGCAGGGAGGCTGCGGGGGGAGATGCTGCTGCAGCCCCGGGATGCCGGGGGGGGGGGGGGGGGGCCAGGAGGGGGCCGGCGGAGGGCAGGAGGCTGCAGCCAGCCTCCCCTTTCCTTCCCCCGGGTCGTGTCGCCGCTGTCCCCCCGGGCTGCGCGGGGCCCGGCGCTGTACTCACCGCAGCTCGGGGGCGGAGAGGCGTCGGGGCTGGTGCTGAGTCCTCGGGGAGAGGGAGGGAAAGGGGAAAAAATAAAAATATAAAAAAAATAAAAAGAAAAATGAGGGAAGGGGAAATAAAAAATAAGGGCATAGAAAGAAGAAAGAAAGAGGGGAAAATAAAAAGAAAAAAAAGGCCGGGGAGGAGCGGAGCGGCGGCGGGAAGGTGGCAGTGGCGGCGCCGGGCGCTGCGCTGCGGCCGCCCCAGGCCCCTGGCGGCGGGGGGGGGGCCGGGGCGAAGCGGCGGCGGAGGAAACTAACTAAATAAAATCAGACTGTTATTTAAGGCGCGTAAATTTAAAAATATTTGGACAGGAAGAGAAAGGGGAAAGGAGCCGTAGAAGACAACCTAACGGTTTCGGAGTCGGGCGCCCCCCCCCCTTCCCTCCCCAGCCCGCCCCGGCGTGGCGCGGCCCCCGGGGCCGGCCCGAGCCGCCCCGCACCTCGGCGCCCGACCCCCGCCGCCCCGGGGAGCCCTGGGCCGCCACCGACATTTTGAGAGCGTGTGCCCCCGGGCAGGCAGCGCCGGGCTGGGCTGCGGCTCCTCGGGGACAGAGAGAGCTCTGCCCGGCTCAGCCCGCCCGCTCGCCTTCGTTTTTTGCCCGGTCCCCCGCCCTCCCCAATCCGCCACGCAGCCCCCCGAAATACACGGGCAGTTTTCCCTTCTTGGGAAAAAAAAAAAAGAAAAAAAGAAAAAAAAGCCTTTTGGATTTTTTATTATGATGATTTTTTTTTAATCTCCCGTGGCAATTTTCACCGCGCTACTAAGCGGATGGTAACGTCTGCCTCCCGGCTTGCCAGGTCCGTTCGGGGAAAAGCCACCTTTCTGCCTTGCGAAAGCCCCCTAAAAGCGGCTTTTTTACGGCCGCTTTAACCCTTTCCTCCCGGGAGCCACGCAGCGCCGCTTGCTATTGAGCTGGCTCGTCGCCGCGCCGCTCCCCCGCCGTGCCCGGGGCTGGCCGCGGAGCCGAGGGCACCCCGGTGTGCCCGCACCTCGCCCGCCCCCAGGGACCGGGTGCAGCCGCCAGCATCCCTCGGGACCTGCCCCGCTCGGGGGGACCGCGCCGTTCCCCCCGGGGTCCCCGAGGTGATCGAGAAGCGAAGGTCAAGTGCTCGTCCCCGCAGCCCCGAGCAGGGCACGGGGCTCCCTGACCACGTTTGTGCCCCGCTCAGCTCGGATCCGGGCCGGTGCCCGGCGCTGCCCCCCCCCCCGCCGCCCGCCCGCTGGGTGCCCGCGGGGGTTCTGGCTCCTCGGGCAGCCCGGCTGGGTGCTGCGCTGGGTGCTCCACGTTCCTGGGCTCTGCTACTGCCCGGGAAAGTCGCCTTTCTGTTGTTTTCCGCCCCGAGGAAAGCTCTCGGTAACATTTCGATCCATCTCTCACGCTGCGTTTTCGCATCTCCCGGTAACTCGGCGCCGGCGTCCCCGCAGCCCCCGCCGCTTTGCAGAGCGGAGCTTTTTGGGGACGGCCCCGGGGGGGTCCTGGGGCAGACCCTGGGCCAGGCTGCAGGGTGCTGCTGCCCACGAACGGAGCCGCTCACAGGCAGCAGGCAGCTGGAAAAGCGCTGGCTGCTTACCTTTAAACCGGGCGCAGCATGGCCGTGACTCACCCGCCGGAGCTATAGGCTTGCCCGGGATGTAAAGCAGCCCTGCTTTAAAGGAGACCTTCTGGCACGCAATAAAAGCCGCTACTTCTGCCTAGGCGGGGCGTTTTTTTTCTCGGGAAACCAGTTGTTTCCTCCAGCCGCCGGTAAAACTTGGGCACGGCGTAAACGAGAGGCCGGCGGAGCTCAGGACAGGTCTTGGATGGGCTTCTTCCATGGCAGAGGTGAAGGAGAAGCCGGGCAGGCGCCCCTCGCCGCCCTGTGCTAGCCTCCGGCTGCGAGAGGGGGCTGCGGAGCCCGGGAGCGGTGCGGGGCACGGCCCTGCCCGCACGGCCCTGGCCGGCAGAGGTAACAAGGAACGCGTGCAGAGCTTTGCGTTTCGCAGAGGTTTTTAATCAGAAAACACAGCAGCGTGACACAGAGTATGGTAACGGCGCGGACACTTGCAGGAAATTATTATTTTTTACTTAAAAACAACAGTGACTGATTCCGTGGGGCTAAAATATTTTTTAAGCGAGAAAACGCAAACTAATGTACGCTCCCTCCTCTTTTAAGTGCTGTTTTGTAGCTATCTATTTATTTTACGTTGATGTAAAAACTATTTTGTGCCATTAAAAAATAGGTTGTCCAAAATTATCCCCTTTCAACTGCCCGTGTGTCGAGCACCTCTGTACCAACGTTAAGTTTCCTGCTACGCTCCCCCGACAAGGCGCTGAGCATCCTCAGCTCCCCTTGCAGCCGGAGAGGGAAATGAGGTTTGGTCTTGTGAATACACTCAACTACATTGTAAGGGAACATTTTCAAGGGTTAAATCGTTTTTTAGGCACAAGGAATAATAGAACTCTACAAAGACCAAACGTGTTGCTTCCTCAGTTTCACCGTATTCAAATATTCATGTTTTGTGAGAGGCTTCTACCATTATTTATTTTTTCCCAGACAAAACAGAATAGCTGGTGGAAAGCAATCGTTTCTTAAGAGCATCTAGACTGCGATCAGCCTATTAAGTGACCAGAAAACTTGTCGCGTTACAGCCTGCTGACACTCTTCGCTCTGACAATGGTTATCTGCTGGTTTGAAGCTAGGAAAACTGTATTCTCCAGTGCACAGTGAACACGAAGCACTAAGCGGAACTCTTTGAAACCTCTGGCAATGAAAAACGCCGCTCAGGTTGTTCCTGGTAACTAAACTGAAAAGCAGCTCGGTGCGAGTTTAAATACACAGAGGGGAGAAGTGGCATCTATGCTGGGGAGGAAAGCGCCCTACGTCTACAAGCTCCTGGTAAGGGCGAACTGCAGGCAGCCCCCCCAGCTGCCAAGCGACACCCCCGGCCCGCTGCGGGGCCCCAGATCTCGGCTGCGGAGCCCGGGCGGGGGGGTGCAGGAAGGCCCGGTGCCCCTTGGCTCCCTTAGCACGCCGAGAAGCAGGTGACTAGGTGGCTTTGGGATTAATAATGAGCTAAGGTAAATTGGGAGAAGCCGCTAGTGGGGTAGCTACATAGGAGTGACCGACATATACACGGGGAGGTGGCAGAAATTGCCGGCGGGGCGGATTTCGACCATTTGCATCCTCTAAAAAAAAAAAAAAAAAAGAAAAAAAAGAAAAAAAAATGAAAAAAAAAGAAAAAAAGAAAAAGAAAAACCCACCTCGGCAATTTCTCCGGCTTTGCGCTATCCAAAAAAAAAAAATAAAAAAAAAAAATGGCCAAACTAGGAGGAAGGTAGGACCCGACGTTGTTAAAAGGCGGGGGGGAAGGAGGAGGAAGGAGGCCGGCGGGCTCAGCGTCCGGGCGGGCCCCCCTCAGTCGGTGGCGGCGGGGGGGCGGCCGCCCTCCAGCAGCCGGAGCACGGCGCTGCGCTTGTACAGCTTGGCCACGTCGTAGGCGGTGTCGCCCCGCTTGTTCTGGTGGCCCACCTTGCTGGCCGTGCTCTTCAGCAGGAACTCCACCACCGGCACGTGGCCCTCTTGCGCGGCCAGGTGCAGGGGCAGGTTGCCCTCGGCATCCTCGATGTTAACATCGGCTTTAAACTCCAGCAGAGTCTGCAAAGTGTCCAGAAAACCCGCTCTGGCTACGTCGTGAATTACAGCGAAGCCAGTACTGTCTTTCAGATCGGGGTTCGCACCGCTCATGAGCAACCGCCGGGCAATTTCGGGATTGCCGAGTTTCATTACCTGGGGGAGAAAAAGGAGAGGTGAACACCTCGGGGAGCTGCCCCCCTCGCTGCAGCCTGCCCCAACCCCTCAGCCCTCACCCACCCTTGTGTCAGTCCTGAAAACAGCCCTGCTACACAACTAACGACACGCCACAACATCTATTTTTATGTTTTTCCCCACCCTGACCTCAGTAATATTACGAAAGATGTTATCATCTGGGTGGCAATAGCTTTCTGGCTCACCGAGATTAATGCCCGAAGCAGGCAGAGGGGAAGGGGGATGCAGACACTTCTTTAACAGCAGGTTATCTCGGTTTCTTAACAGGCAAAAATTAAGTATGGCTCGCTTTTATTTGCACGAGTACTGAGACACCTTTGCATTATTGTCTGATGCTGTTAAACATCAAGTGCAGGGTCTCCGAGGAACAGATATTTTACCTCAGCGACAGAAAATGTAGAATGTGTTTTTATAAGCTCTCAGGTGTTTACATTGTCTGTGTATTATCATAAAGCAAATATTTGTCCTGTGCCATAGTTCTGTCTGCTAAGAAAAATAAATGCTTAAAGAATTTTTTCTCCCCAATATTTGACTCTCATAATGTCACCCAAAAAGGAGAAGTTAAAAGGAATGTTGCAAAGTTCCACCAATTTTCTCCTAAAACCACTGTATTATATTATGCTTCCATAATTTCACTATCAGTAAACCATGGCTATATTATGTTGCTAAAAAAATCCTATTTAAAAAAACAATAATTGTTTTTTTTTTTTTTTTTGTCTGTTCCTCTCAGGAAAAAAAATGTTTCTTTAAATTTTCCTGATTGCATCATAAAACTATTATAATTAGCAAGCACATTTCTCTTATTTGGGGCTTAACAGCTTGCACCGATTTCCCCCAAATTCCTCATTTTTTGTTTTCTCAAAGACTCTCAGAAGTTAACATGGTAATGTATACTCTCCAACCTATAGGCAATATTTTCCTGTTCTTGTAATTAGTCTTACTGCAAGTGGCAAATTCGAAAAAAAAATACCTTCATTATTTCCTTAGAAATTATTTGAAAATCTTGCAAAAAATAATTATCAGCACAAATGAATGTTAGAGTGCATTAGATTTAGCATAATGTACAATTTCTACAAGGCATTTGCTCAAAACCTCTTCTGGTGAAAAATATGCATCAGGCTTTTTAAGAAAAAAAAAAAACCAACAACCTATAATCAATATAATTTCTGCAGCTTTTGGAGTGTAAAATAGCCCGGTATATTTATTTTATCTCCAGAGAAGAGCAGAGCTACAGATAAGGCAGAAAGGGATTCAGGGAAGGACATTTATCTGTGCCACAATGCTCCGTGCACTTCTTGTGCCACTTCTTTCACTTCTGAACAGAGATGGAAAAGATGCAAAAGAAAACAAGAGCATTGTGATCCCTCTTTCTCTGGTAAAATCGGGACGTTTTAGTCCCTTTTCGAGGGCCCAGGCTGTGTTATTTGTGGATTCAAAACATGTATTTGGTTCAAGTGGGAGTTTTGTATGTTCGAGGAAGGCAGGCTAGGGGACTGGAGGCTTCGTTTAGAGATGCGGGGGGGAGAAAACCATAAAAAAGGTGATGCCGTTTGGGCGAGGGCTACAGCTGCACTGCAAATGCCCCTGATTTTGCAAAGTTTCGCTTCTGGGGAGAGAGGCAGAGAAGGAGAGAGCAGCAATTGAATAATTCTGCGGAGACCATAAGCGCAGGACATGTATTTGAGGCCTGCATAGGTACACTTCATCAGAAACAAAAAGTACAGAGGAAGACAAGCTGGGTTTTATGTTTAATTAAACATAAATCCGGAAGAATATATATATTTTCGCTGGTATTAATATTAAGCACTCTCCCCATTTTAATTGAGAGAGAGATTATTGAGAGATTATCTCAATTTTGGAGGCTGCATTGACAGAGAACTCTTTCGAGCGTGGTCACGCACCCACAACACATTTCAGGATGATACATATTGAAAATAAGTAGACAGATTCTCCTGTTTTGATTTTTTGTTGTGGTTCATCAGCTCAGTGACGAGCGAGCTGCACCGAGGAGCACTGCTGGGGCACGGATGCCCGTTTCACATAGCCGGGTGCTGTGCCCTTGTGGCAAACAGCCCTCGGGTTGGGATCCGGACTGTTAGCCCCTTTTAGCAAAAGACACCACCGTGGCACAAATCGGTTTTCAGCCCTCGTCCTGAGGATAAAGCATCAGGCTAAAAGTTTCCTGCTTTCTCAGAGGAGCTACTTTCTGCAAGCTGCTCCTTTCAGTCCCCTCAAACCCCCCAAAGTGGCTGCAGGCGGCCGCCCCGTCCCCCGGCCGGGTGACAGCAGCCCCACGGCAACCCCACGGCCCCCGAGCCTGCGCGAAATCGCCCACCGAGGGTGGTCGGTGCTTTTCAGCAAGAGGTGCTTATTTTCGAAATCTAGCACGTTGATGCTAAGCCAAAAAGCTGTAAATATGCCGGGTTCGTGCGCAAGCCGTCTGCTTTTTTTAAAAGCAAAAATTCAGAAATGATTATCATGGTTTCGGGGGAGGGGGGCAGAGGAGGTAACAAACGATTTTTCAGACGTGTGAAATTAAAAAGACCTATAGCTCTGCTTCCACGTCTCACTGCCTCACCTCCAGCAGAAATAACCACACATTTTTCCCTGATTTATAAATCACCTCTTTGGCTCTTTGCTACGGATTCTACCTTTTTTCGCCATCATTATCTGATAATATTAAAAGAAAAAATCTTTCATCAGCTCCAATAGTTAGCAGCTGGATGAGATCCAACTCCTGCCTGCACAGCTCCACGCTTAAAAATTAGGACACAGCACCCTATACGATCAGAAACGAAAGAGCTGGAACCACTGCCTTGCCACCCGATCTGAAAATTCAGATTTTTAAGCCTTAATTATGAATGAAAAGGCAAGTGATTCAGATGGAGCTGCAACTCGTACGGCTCGCTATTAATGTACATCTAAGGTACTCGGCTCTGTTCAGCATGCTTCCAAACGAGAAAGGTCATTCGTCACAAACAGCGTATAAAGGAAAAGTACCATCTACAGCAGATCCCAGAATCGAGAAAAGTCATGTTTTAAAAGCACACTGCAGGGGAGGGGGGGGGGGGGGAAGGATTCTAAGCTTCAAATCATAGCACATATGTGTTTACAGACCTGCTCTGAAATCCTGCTCACCTAAGATGATTTCTTTTCATCTCATCTCTTTCATTCTCTTCCTCCTCCCCACGAAGTTACAAAATATTATTAAACTTGCAGCCCGTTTGACATTGAGGGTGATCCCCGACTGAACTAATGGTTTTGACCAGTTTTATTTCAAGTACGTCATTTTAGGGAGTTGGAGCCACTAAAGTTATAAAATATGGCATCCAACTAGTTTTAAAAACACTCGAATTTCGTCCACCAGCCTGTTTAAAACGTTGTCTTTTTGGAAACCCGGGTCACGTAGGTAGCAGTGATGAAATATTTTTCTCCCTCTCTGGATACCAACCTGCAGCGCAGTCCTCCCAAATCCATTTTGTGCATTGACGTTTACATTCTTTTGCAACAAATTAGTAAGTTGCACTAGGTCCCCCTTGGCAGCCGCGGACGCCAGCTCGTTCCCAGAAGGCTCGGCCATTCTTTAGGGTGACTGACGATCGGAAAAAGATGAGATTTTTTTTTAACCAGGCATGGCATCGGAGACTGACAGAAGGATTGGGATGGTTAATCTTCTGGAGTAGACCTTGTAGTAAATACTCGTAAAAAAACTCCTTGCCAAGAGCCCGCCCCTAACTCACACGTGATTATTCAGCAAAACTGCAGCTCCACTTGAAAGAAGATTTCTTTGCTTCCACATATAGAGTAACTCATATTAAAGACTTTGGCCGTTTTCGGGGATAAATCTATTAAGAGCTAGGCAATATATCATATATGTTAGACGTAACATATATACGCGTGCACTGGAGACTCACTCAGACCTGAGATCTTGGAAGAAGAAAGCAACCCACCCTGTTCACGGTCGGGATCTGAGACTTAGCAGCACCAGCTCCGAGGAAAACTCTTCTCTGGCAGTGCTGGTCCTCTCCCGCTCGGCAGCCCCCCTGGCATCCCCACGGCCACCTCCGCCCGGGGCCGAGCAGGAGGGCGCAGTCCGAGTCCGAGCGGCCCCCGGGACGGGCCGGGCTCCGGCCGCGGGGCTCGCTCCCTTCCCTCGCCGCTCTCGCTCCCCGCCGCAGCCTCAGAGCCGTGGCCTCGCCGAGCCTCGGCGCAGCGGGCGGGCGCGATCCCGGCCGGCGGCGGCCGCCCTCGGCGGCGGCGGCTGCGGAGCATCCAGCGGGGCGGCGGCGGCTGCCGGGCTCAGGGCGCGGGGGAGCGGCGGTGCGGAGCCGTCGCCGCTCTCGGTGCTGCTGCTGCTGCTGCTCCTGCTGGTGCTGCCGCTGGTGCTGGTACGGCCGCTGTCCGTCCCGG
>NC_048900.1:25278968-25304039 GCF_011077185.1 Oxyura jamaicensis | reverse complement strand
GGGGGCAGCGGCGGCGCCGGTGGCAGCGTCCCGGTGCCCGCCGCCGCCTCCCCGGCCCCGCGGTGCCGCCTCCCGGCCGCGGCTCCCGGTGACAGCCGCCGCTCCGCCGCGGGCTGCCCGGCCGCTCGCTGCACTTGCCGCTCCGCGCTCGCTGCCTCCTCCCGCGGCTCCGCGCTCCCCCTTTTTTTAAGCGCAAACAATCGCTACTTCTGTTTCCTACGGACACCAAGCCGGTTTCTCTCTCTCTCTCTCTCTCTCTCCTCTCTCTTTTTTTTTTTTTCCTCCCCCCCCCTTTTTTTTTTAACCTCATCAGCTTTTTTTGAAAAGAAAAAAAATTTGAGCGCTTTTTGAGTTGAAACACCCGCCCACATTTTAACGGCAGAGATTTAAGGAGGCGCTGCGGAGATGCGGCCGGCCGGGCAGGAAGGCCTGCAGCCAGCACCGCCCGCCCCTCGCCCGGCCCCGGCCGCGGCCCCGCCGCCGTTCCCGGCCCCGAGCGGCCATAGCGGGCAGGTCGCTTGTGGCAGCACCGCTGAGGCCTAGGGGGACGGAAACCCGGGGAGGGGGGAGAAGAGAAATAAATACACGGGGGGGGGGGTTCGGCCCCGGGAGGCGCCGCGCTGCCTCCCGCCGCCACCTGCCCGCGGGCACGGCCCCGCTCGGAGTCCCCCCCCCCCCGACCCCCGGGGTCTTGTTCCCGCGGCCAAGGTCGAGGATGGAGGAGGGTCAATGTCAAGTTGTCTCGGCGCCCGAGGAGCGTTTTCGGTGCTCTTGATTGATTCGAAAGTGCCATTTTGAGGGGGAGACGCGCACGGCCGCCGAGGAGACGCGGGGGACTCTGTGTGCCTTCAGAAGGGGACGGAGCAGCGAGGGTACGGTCCGGAGCTGTTGGTGCCGTCCCGGCCAGCGGCGTTTTGTGTCTTGTGCTGCTTTAATTGCTGAATTGCTTTGAGTTTCAGGGAGCCCCGGGCGGCTGAAGCCCGCACGAGTTAACTCTGCGAGAGGTAAGAGGCGGCGGCGCGGCTCCCTGGCGAACACACGGACCTGAGCCGCCGTGGAGGCGATCCTCCTGGCTGCTCTCCGTGGAGACACCACGGAACAGTAGACAAGGAGGTGAACACGCGTGAGGCAGCCCGGGGGGCTCCGTGACAGCTTCCACAATTGCATGTGGCCACTGCTGCGTGGCACTGGGCTCGGCCGGCCGCTGACAGCCCGCGGGGACAGCGCGCGTCCAGGGCCTGAGTCGCGATTATCGCCCTGCTGGAGGCATCAGCCGCTCCCCGGGGCTCTACCGGCAGCCCGGCAGTGACAGGGGGTCAACAGCAGCGATTATTTGTGCCTCCGGTTCGGCTTTAACCTTCGGTTGCTTGCCGCTTCGCAATTTTCCGGCGTCGATTCCCCGGGCCGCTCTTGCTTGCGAGAATAGGAACGTGAAAAGTAGCGAGCTGCCTCCAGGCGAAGCAGGGAAACCAGCTGTGCTCCGAGTGTCAGCTGGCCCCCGGCCGCACTCCCACAAAAAGGGCAAAAATCAAGCGTTTTTAAGGGCCTTATTACGATAATTCTAGGTCACAAGTAATAGCGCAAATAGTTTTGTAAACAAATATATGAATTATATTTTTTTTCCCTAAAGATAACTCCAGAAATATATGCGTATAAATAACACCTATATATTAATTGTTTTTCTGCACGAAGAAGGAATCACTATGCAAAACTTAGAGTTTGCAGACAGGCGGCTCTTTATAGACTTATCTTGTGCCTAATCGGTGCCTAAAATTCCCAGTTTTGATGGTGTTACCTATTGCTGATTTACTGCAGAATCGGACCTGCGGGTCTTACAACAGTCCTCCACTAATTCTTATTATTTACAGTTAGAAAGAAAGCCCCCATCTCCTCGTAATCACGTCACACAGCAAAAATAATTAAGTAAACTGTAGCTGGGATGCTGCAGGCCTTCTGCAAGTAAAATTGCCCGGCCAGAAAATGCCGTCAAACCTCCTCCACGGTAGGGGCTTCAAACGCCTTTCAAAAACCTGTGCAGAAAGAAGCGTGTTCATCATAATCATTTCCTTTCGACGGTGGTAAAGATACTCCCTGTAAAACAGAAAGAGCTGCCCCGATCGGCACCAAAATCGGCAGCATAAACACCTTGTGGAAGGCGACTTTGTCACCACAGTGCCTAAGCTCCCCGAGTGTCCCCCTGTAACTAGCTTGACACTCGCCGGAGGAACAGCCTCTGGTTGAGCAGAGCGAGGAGCTGTGAGAAGAATAGAAACTTTCATTGTGACTTTCACGTGAACTTCCTGTGATGCGGGACACGTTGAGCTTTTCACCTTTTCTTCACACTCTGGATCAAATCCTTCCTGTTGTGATCTAATGTAGATATCATTATTTAAAATATCGCCGTAATAGATATGAACACTGTGCAACTTATCTTGACAGCACACCTATAGCTTCAATCCATGCCAGGAATTAACTGGCTTTAATCCAATTTCTAAAACTTGCTTTTCAGCCTTTATTATAGTTACTCTCTAGTAATGTGTGGGTGGATTTGTTTGTAATTTAGCCTTGGCTGTCACTGGCATTGCACCATATCTTGTACCTATTACAGAACTGTATGTAACATCAAACTGAACAAAAGCAGGTGTGAAGGCAATTACTTTATTTTATCATCCCTATATTCGGCGGTGGGGAGCTCGAATTGTTAAGCTAACACCGACGAGTAATAAAAAATAATAATAAAAAAAAACTTTTGGAAAACCTTGCCAACATAATCTGAAGCGGGAACACGATAAAAATATAATATTTAACTTATCTGATACTCTGGCTTTGCATCCTAAGTGGCGTTTTAGTAGGGCTTTAATCCACCTTGAAATTCTGCATGGTTATGCAGCTGCAAGAAAGACACCGAATACGTCCTGAAGATCCCAGCAGCGCTCACCAACTAGCTTTAAACAATTCCTCACCTAGAGGAGCTCCTCCTGGGACGACGGACAGTCCTGCAGGTACGGTGAAACATCTGCATTCGCTGCACGGGGCTTGCATGTGGTGTTCGCTTGCTCGTCCTCCCTGAGTCCCGCTCCTCTTCCCTGCTGGGTTCTGCCGAGCCTTGCGGCGGTGCCGTCCTTTTCCCCGCAGTTCTCCCTTTTATTTAGCCAGCAGCAAGCACGCAGACCGAAAAACTCGTGTGTAACAGCTCTCACCGACGCGAACAGAGAAATAAATAAATGAACAAACAAATAAAGGACTATGATTCCTCCAACTGGGAGAGTACCTTCATTCTAAGACAGCATTACCACAGCGTGGCTCTGCTAGCTTCACTGGTAGGAGAGGGGCTTGTGACCCGGGGTGGCCGCGACACCCGTGCTGGGCGATACGGGCTGGGACAGTTAGCAAACCTGGGGCAATTAGCAAACTTTGGACAATTAGCACATCGGTGCCCGAAGGCGTGCTGGTGTTTAACGCCAGGGCTCAGGGGGTGGCTGGACGGCTCCAGGCTGTAGAAAACCATTCCTGCAGCTCCATCCGCCCCACTGCAGGAGCCGGGCAGGGCACGGAGGGCACCTCACGGGGCGAGGCGCGGCCCGGCCGCCTCGGGGACCCCTGAGGGCCGCTCGGGCGCCCCGGGCTCGCAGGGCCCCGTTAGGCCGCAGGCGGCGGCGCAGCCCCCCCGGCTCCCCCCGCGGGGCCACCGCCCGCCCCTCAACCCCCCGGCGGCTCTGAGGGGACGGCTCAGCCCCGGCGGGCCGGGCCGGGCCCTCCGCGGGGGCCTAGGGACGGCCGGGCCGGGCCGGGCTCCCCAGGCGCGCTCCCGCGCCCTCCTCCCTCAGCGGGGCCGCGCAGCAGCGGCGGCCGCGCGCGTGAGGCCGGGAAGGCGCCGCCTCCTCCCGCCCCCCCCCGCCTCCTCCTCCTCCCCCCCCTCCCCTCGCAGAGCGCTTGACAGGAGCGCGGTCACGTGGCGGCCGCAAAGCGCCGCTTTGCGACCTCGATGACAGGCAAAGTGTGCGACAGGCGCGGGGGGGGCGCCGCTGCCTCCTCCTCCTCCTCCTCCTCCTCCTCCTCCTCCTCCTCCTCCTCCTGCTACCGCCGTGCGGGCCGGCCGCTGAGCGAGGCACCGCTGCCTTCCTCCCTCCCTCTCCTCCTCCTCCTCTTCCTCTTCTCCCAGGCCCGGGGCCGCGGCGGGATCCCGAGCGGCGCCCCCATGAGCCCCTAGCCCCACAGCCCCGGGTGCGCGGAGGGAGCCGGGCAGCAGGCGGCCGCCATGGCGTCCAACACGGACCGCGAGATGATCCTGGCGGACTTCCAGGTAGGCGCCCTCGCCGCCCCGCCGCCGCCCGGCCCGGGGCTCGCCGGTGGTGGCTTGCTGGGCCCTCCGCGGCCCCTCCTCGCCGCTGCTTCGGGCTCGGCGGGGAAGGGGCGGCGAACAAAATGTCTCCTCTGAACGGCTCTCTCTGAACAAAAAGGTTTTTTTTTTTTTTTTTTTTTTTTTTTTTTTTTTTTTTTTTTTGCGCCGCTCCTTCCCTCCTCGCTCGGGGGAGGAGGTGTGGGGAGGCCGCCCGGCTCCTCGCCCCGCCGGCCCTGTCAGCGCTGGGGTGAGTCACCTGCCGGTGAGGTGCTGGACGGAGGAGGTGCAGCCCTCAGCGCGGCCACTCAGCTCCGAGCCTGCCCCAGCCCGTGGCTGCTGCAGTGATGGAAAACTCTCCCTTCCCCAGTCCACGCAACGCTGTGTTTTCGTAGATAGAAAGAGTATGCTCCTACAAGTAGTTAGTCACCTTCCTCCTTCCCCGCAAAGTGGGGGTAATTTAACTTCAAACTCCTAAATCATCTTTTTCTAAGTCTTTCTCTAAGTGATGGCTGACATTTGTTCATGGGCCTGGTCAATCTCTTCATTATATCGCTCCTTAATATTGCCTGCCTTCTGTATTTGTTATCTCCAAGAACAAGTAAGCAAACAAGTGGGAGATACCTGAATTTGTAATGGTGGGAGAGCCAAAAGCAGCTTGTAAAGATATCGGTTTATATCTGAATATATTTTTTAATGGTCTTTCTCAGTCAATATATCTTCTTTAAACTCTGTCTGTTTGCAATGATTGGTCTGTTGTGGATCCATTCTTGGGTCACGCTGTAAAACCGGTGTCTGTGCGTACCGCTTGTTAAAGAAGGGCCTGTCAGCAGTCAGCTGGGAAACCAGCTTATTCAGTTTTAAAAAGAAAAAAGAAAAGTTATCCCCCTGCTCTGTGTGCATGCGTGTTTAACAAGGATGTTTCTTTGGAATTACAGGTGGTGTGACCGTAGTGTACATTACATAATTCCTCTTTTGCGAAAGGTGTCTGATACCTTCCTGACGTAACGTGCGGAGTTCCCAGTTTCCCAGTTGATAACAGGGGAATGTTTTCACTTGTACCTGAATTCGTTACACTCATTTATTTAAACAGTCAGTGACTGTTTCTATAGTTGTCCTTTATTTTGCTGTTCTTGGAGATTTTTTTTGTGTGTGTAAGGAATAACGTCCCTATTTTAAGGATGGGATTTCAAAGTTCTTCCACTACCAATACCTTGCATAAAAGGAGTCTGGGACTCTGTTTCTGCATCTGTACTAGTGGAGACACACTTCTGTGGAATCCCACGTTACTAGCTAGAACAGGTTGGCATTCTGGAAGCCAAGACAATGATTCAGTTAGTGGCTGGTAAATTTAATAAGACTTTTAAATAGGGTTTTCAATCTGTATCTCCTTTCCAAGTTTTCAGTGGTGATGTTATTTTGCAATTCTGCAGTATTTTTCTGCTTGGATTTTGAAACCAGTTAGTAAAGGTATAGGAACAACTGCAGTGTTTGATACCATGAAGACAAGTAAGTATTGCAAGCCTTCAGAGTGGCAGCGGAGTTGCAGAGATCATTTGTAGATAGAGGATGACATAATGCACCCGACAGCCAGGAAGTACTTTACTGTATAAATGCTTCTGTAAAAAACAAGATGAAGAAACCTCTTTTTTTTTTTTTTTGTTTGTTTCCTTTTCCCCTTTACTTTTCCTCTTATTTCTGCCATCAACTTTTTCTGTTTCACTTTATTTTTTTTTTTTATAATTCTCAAGCTTCTCCCTGACTTTGAAATACTGAATGTCAATTGTCATGCTCTAAGCCTTTAGATTAGTAAAGGATAATGCCAGTCTTTATTAGGCCACGTATGTTTAAGCTGTTAAAAATGGTGAAGGATTTGGGGTATTTTAAATACGTGATGGAATTTACGACTCATTCCCTACAATTTTAAATGGAAAATAAAATGTGTGAAGTATTTCTTCATGGTTCTGTCTTTTGTATTTTCTGTACCTTTTAATAAATATATTTATCAGAGTTACAGTGCCATCTTTTATATTTGTGTGAGGTATCTTATTGAAGAATGGTGTACATACTGAAAACTTTTAAAACAATTTTCTCTGGTTTTGTGCAGCTGATCTTTGCTGAGTGAAACTGGGAGAGAAACTTCATCAACGTTTCACACTCACCTGTCCCAAGTTTCTTTTAGGAGGGATAGAGCAGTGCGCTTTGAACTTTAAAACATCAAAGGCGTTTCCTTCCCCCTATTTTTTTTTTCAATGAAGTAATAATTATACTAATGTTTGATGCTTTTAGCAAGCATTCATGGGCTAATTTTATATCTTTCAAAATCATTAGGGATGCTTCCATTAGCTTCAGCTAGAGCAGGATCTTGTATTGCTTTTTTTTCCCCATTTAACTCAGGTTGCCGTAACAGGTTACTTCTGAGATACTAGAGTGTATTTAAATACTTAAAAGCATTTATATGTATACACATACATTGAATAATTTGACAAAATACCTTAACTAGAGGGTAAAATGCCATAGGTGATCTACCAAAATATTTTTTCAAATGTGTCTTAAAAAACTTAAGCCTGTTCTGTATGGTTTATAATTATTTTCTTTCACTGTTTTTAATAAGATTACTTTATGCTACCTGGAGAGGACAAGCCATGTATACATGCACATAGGCTGTATAAGCAACCTGTCTAACCCATCTCAGGCCTTCATTTAGGAAAGACAATACAGGAGTAATCTAATTGGTTTTCAGTGGAAGTAGCTAAGTAGTGGAGTTAAACAGACAAACAAGGTTTGGTTGTCTTACTAAATGCAATTCAGAATTTCTCCACAAAGTGTCATTGGCATGTAGGAAAAATTCCACAGCAGTAAGGGAAAAAATCAACAGCTTGTGCTTGTATTCTTTGAAAAGGTAACTGTGTTTGAATTGGTAAAAGAGAGATGCTGCAGCATGCCTCAAATTCTGTGAGAAATAAAAAAGAGGTAGAAGTTATATGCCCTTTATCTCTGTTCTTCCATTTGTTGTTTTTAATTGCAAAATGTTCTTTTGTCTCCATTAGGATACCCAGGTAGTCAAGTGATACAAATGCATTCATAGTCTGTGAGGTGTGGGGTTCGAAGAGGATTGCTCCCCACAGTGTGTTAGTCTACTTTTCATTATAAAGAAGGAATAAACGTTGCAACTTCAGTTGCAACTGTGAACTTCAGCTACACTGAGCTCAGTTAAATTGGTGCAGTTGAACTGTTCAGGAATGAAAAAAAAAACACCTTTTGAGTGTTGGCAGGAGTGTCAGGTGTAGACACTTACCTATTCTTGCACCTGAATTTTAATTTTTACAGCTTCCCTTAGGACAGGGGCTAAAGGTAACAAAAACAGCTTTTTGTCAGGGTGAATTATACCCATGTATAGGACCACTTCAGTCATACAATGTGGTGGTCCTCAAAGAAAGTCCTAAATGTAGAGCGGGCTGAAGGATTAACGGTTTTCATTGACCAAGTAAATAAGTAGTTCAGGATTGTTCTGGGTTGGAAAACTTCTGTGTGGAATGGTAAAATTCAAAATTCCTTGCTTTCACTGAAACAACAGGTATCTATTTAATAGTTTTCTTCTTATGTCTTTCATCTATATTCACTGTGAAACAGTTGTGTTATTTTTTCTTTTTCAAATTAACTTAAAAAAAGCATACCAGGCACTAGAATGCTTTGGCATGATTCTCACCTCTCTCTCTATATTCTATATATATTGTATGTATATGTGTGTGTGTGTGTGTATATATGTGTGTATATATATATTCAAGATTCACCTTTGTGTCAGTTGTTTTCCTTCATAAAAACAGGGGTTTGGGGGAGGAGCAAGGGGGAATTGGGAAGGAAGAACATCATTGCCAGAAAGGTGAGAAAGCATGCAAGATAATCCATGTTTTAAGTTATCAAATTGGTTGTTACATTGATAGATCAGCCTGTGGGGTTTTATATTTCTCTATATTGTTTATGTACTTCTAAGACTTAACTGTAATTCAAGCTACGCATTTCCTTCTGGAATGGTCAAACTAAAGAAACTGCAGAATCTTTATCACTTGGAAGTTAACGCAGTGCTGTTCAATAACTGACAGGGTGTGTTTCTGAAGGTTCTTTTTTTGTGTGGTTATGAAAAACATCAATTTGCTTCGGCCCCGGTTAAGATTATCTGTGTTACACATACAGTTTTCACTATCTAATGGTAAATGTGCAGAACTGACGGGTGTATTCATTTTTTTTTTTGAGGGTGCTGAGGGAGCTTTGCTTTCCGTTACTTGGTGGTTAATGTCAGTATGAAAATTTGATGGGAGAAGAAGGCAGGCGGGTACAAGAACAGCTTCAAGTCAGGACACTCGATTCTTGCTCTGGACTGTGACTTATCCTGGGGGCTGGAAAGAGCATTTCAACCGCTCTCTGTAAGGGGAACCTATTCCTTGAGGGGTTTTGAGCCCGTAGCAAAGTTGATGTCCTTATTATTTTCTAAAAGAAAAGGTGGTGGTGTTTTTTTTCACGTAGGTACTGGAACAGAAAGGACTATTCTTGATTTCTTTGAAGGCTTATGTGAAATGTTTGGAAATTCACTTGGAACAAGCTCCTCAACAAATGATAGGTGCTGAAGAGGCATCCAGTCAAAGTTGAAATATTTGGGAAGTTGCCCTCTAACTTACAAAAATGGAGGCCTTCAAGACCTATAAACATCAGGAAGGCTCCCATGGCACCCAAGGGTCTGGTTTTGTGTGTGCTCAGCTTAAAACCTCACTCTCTCGCTCACAAAACTACCAGGATTCATGCTTATATGTGGACTCTGGAGGACTGTATGCAGCAGACACTTCCAGAGCACAGCTGCTGCATTGAGCTCTGCAGCTCTCTGTGAAAGCTGGTAGGAAAGGCAGTCCTGTGTACATCAGAAATCGAGGTTTGGGAGAGGCAGGTTTGTTTCCTCTTCCCCTCATACTGAGTATCTTCAGGTAAAAGCATGAGATTCTAATAGTTAGGTGCCATGATGCTCAGTGCTGCTTCATTGACTTTTTTTTTGTGGATGTATGTTAGTATAGCCTTAGCTAAATTTTAAAATGGGTTGTTTTCCTTTATTTCTTAGGGAAGTAGTGAAATTTTAATTTAATTCTTGAGTAAAGCTTGCAGCCCTTAAGAAGGGGAAAAGCTAACATGAACTGGTGAGGACTTATTTTCAGTTGTGAAATGAGGTGGGTTTCTTCTGGTTTATCCCTTTATCTGGAACGCAACAGGGCTGGGTTTAGTGTGCAAACGAGGACCTTAGGACACCATAGCATATTGAAATTTATACCTGTGATGCCTCACGTTTTACATCTTCATTACTATTTCATTTAATCCTTATTGTTTTTTGTCATATCTTATAATTTTGTGTGTTACAGAGCCTGTAGCAGCATTGGAACCAGTAGTTGGACCTCTTGGTTTGCAACACATTTGGTTTTGTTTGCTCTAAGTGGCCTTAGGGTCAAGAGACATGATGAAAGCATGCTGCGTGTTTACTGCATTTTAGTTTGGTTACTGTGATTGTCATTGTCTGCTACCAAGGCCATTGCTTTTATTAATTTGTTCTTTGTGTGTTTCTGAAGATTCAACAGTTTAATTTCTTTAGATACTTCCAGAATCAGCCGTAAGGCCAAAGCTTTGTTCCTAGTTTGCTTTACTTGTCAGCTCTCTGGCCTTTAAACAGGAGGTGAAGTGGATTCCAGAGCCACAAATAAGAAATGGGAGTAAGAAAGATTACATTTAGAAAGATGGTAACTCAGATATTTCCACCGATAGCTGTTCATGGAAAAGCCTGCTGATTTCTCTTACATGAGGACAGATATTTAATTAGAAATACTCTGACATTTATGGGGAGGAAAGGATACTATGATTTGTGTACATTACAGCCTTGCTGTCAGAACCTAAATAATTTACCACTGGAGCACTGATTCATCTTTAGAAAGAGGTTTATGCAGTTCTTTTCATTCAACTACCTTGAAAAGAGTTCACATCATAGTCATGTCACTGTTTCCATCAGCCTATTCATGTAGGTATTTGGGTTAGTAGGTCACTGAAACAGAGCGAGAGGTGATAGCTGTAGGATCCTTTTTCAAATGTCATAACTAATAGGAGATATAATAAGGAAATTATCAATTATATCTACTCCTAGGAATGTGCTTTCATTGAAAGAAAATGAGTTTTTTTTTTTTTTTTTTGGCAAATAAAAATAAAACGCGTGGCTAGTATTTCTTGGTACACAAGGATGACTTACAGTAAACACGTGTTGAGTCGATGTTTTTGTGTGGAAGGGGGTGTACAATCTCCTATCTTAAGAATATCGCATTGGTGTGGAAATTCTGAAAAAGTAATGTTTCCCCCTCTTTTTGGTCAGTTCTCATGGTTCAGCTCCCATTGCATGCCTGGTTTTCATGTTTTTTCCTCCTAGGAACATGAGTTAATTATTAAAGGAACTCTATATGGTGTTTTTGGATAGAATTTCCTATTTTTCTAGTAAGTGGCTGTGTTTTTGCGTTTGTGGGGCAGCCATTAGGCGAGTCCTTTCTTGTAACTGCTGTAGGAACTAGTAGCTGCCTGGGTAAACACCTAATATTTTATTTGTCCCTCGTCATTAGGATGAAAGGGAACGACATGCTTACTGGCTGGATTGATAGCTACTAATTAAGCCCATTTTTTAGAGTTGACTAGATAATATGCAATTGTTAAAAACAACTCAAAGAGGAAACCAAGGCCCTAGTGTATGGATTAGATGTTATTTGGTCTATCAAAGCAGTCCTATACTGGTCCTCTATGTCTAACTGGTTGAGCAGGTCTTTGCTCTGTGGGAGTAGGTATGCTTTCAAAAGGTACTTCAATAAAACTGTAGTTCTGAAGACATTTTGAAACCAGAACAGGGTACGGCAGCCCCTCCGAGGTATTTTGTATAGGTTTCACATTTTACCTATTGCAGGAAACAATTTGTAATGACAAGAACTCTGAAACTGAGTCATCTCTATTTTTTTCTTTAAAGGTCAGGTTGTTTGTGTGAGCAAATATCAAAGGTGCCGTATCAGCTCGGATCGAAGACCCGGCTTGCCGAATGTCTTATCTGCAGCAGTGGCTGGTGGCTGATCCGTAGGAAAGAGCTGTAAGAAACGGGATTTGAATGGATTTACTCCATCCTCGTTTCTGAAAGTCAGCAATCTAAGAGCTTGATGAGGGAATTTGTTATAAGACTTCTGGAAATAAACTGTGTCAGTTTGAGTTAGCACTGAGTTCTTCAACTGACTGAGTTCTTTAGAGACCTCTGAGCAGTTTTGATACGTGAGTTTGCTCTATAGAAGTTGTGTTCGCTTTTCCTTGGTATGTCATTATATATATTCATGTATGTACAAATTCTCTTCTGCATACTTTACTGGAGTCTCTACTGTTCCTCATGGTACAGAAGGCAAAGTTGTCTGAACAGTAAAAATCTTAACCTTTTCTGGTCCCCGTCCCCCCCCTCAATAATATTCACCAGAAATCTGATGTCCACACTTCAGGAATGGAGGGTTGATTTAGCATTTAAAGCTGATTTAATTAAAAGAAAATCTGCTATAAATAAATTCGTATTCATAAGTTACTTTAAAATTTTGGGACTGTTCTCTGGTCTTGGCCAGTTGTACTGTATGTCTCTACTGATACTTCAGAGTGAAAGTTCTCTGTAAAGAGAAGCTTTGTTGCAGGATGGTCCCCAGGTTTCTCTTCAGTGAATATGAGCAGACAGAATTCATTTAGCTTTTCCAATATGTCCTTACCTTCCTTGTATACTTTAGTATCTTCATCCTTTGATCCCAGTGACCTGCTGGCAGGCTTCCCTGTCCTGATGCTTTTAAAAGCTTATGTAATTTTTACATCTTTAGAGAAATGTTTTTTTCATGATCTTTGTTGGCTTGCATTGTAGTATGACATGTGCTTTGCTAGGATTTGAATGTTCTTCTATTTTCCTATTTTGGATACAGTGATAAACATGTCCATTCCTTGTAGTCCCATACAAAAAAAAAAAAAAGAAAATTTGAGTAAAGCTTTTTTTAAAAATATATATACATAGGAGTTAGTGTTCTTTCTTTGTGTTTATCTAGAAAATGGGTTTTATTTATTCTTTAATTGCTTTTGAGGTTCTGCTCCTTTGAGGCAAGGAGGAAAAAAGAGATGATTGCAACTATCCAGTAACCCAGAGTGTCTGCCCCATTTATCTGTTTTATTATGTGCTAATGGACAATGCACTGTAAGAGCAAAATTACTGTGAGTCAGGAAATCGTGGGCTTTTTACCTTCACCGAGATGCTTTTGCAGGTTAAGCAAGCACAGAAAACTTGTGATAATCCAAACTAAAGCAGTTTGTAGTTGGATAGTAGTTGAAGAGAATAGAGGCTGTCTTTAGTCCTCAGAAAAGACAGCTGGGTTTAGTAGTCCAGAGCGCTAATTAACGGGTACTGACTTTTGGTTTGGTTTGGTTTTTAATTCAGTTTGAGCCCTGCGCTTTGTGCGTAGTGCAGAGAACATGTGGCTTAAATGCTGCACTGTTAGCATGGGGCTTGGGGGACTGGGGTTCATGTCTTGGCTCAGCTCGTGGTCTTCTTCAGGATGTGCCTTCATGGTATTCTGGAAGCAGAATTTGTTCCAGAGTCTCCAGAGTGCTCAGAGCCTGCTGGAGACCATTTGAAAGTGGTTAGCGTGGTGCCAAGTTCTGCTCAGAAGTGGTTGGAGCTTCACACTACCAGCTCAGACTTTGTACCCTGCTCGCTTTGTTCAGAAGGCTTGCAGTCATCTCAGAGCGTGGGCAAAGTTCACTCTTGCCTGCTTGGTAACCAATAGGTGGAAAAGACTTGTGTGACCTTCAGAAATACATTCCCCCCCCCCCCCCCCCCCCATTCCTCCTGTAGAAAGGGGCTAGTGATCCCTTGCTTTAGGGTTTTGTTTACCATGGTGCTCAAACAGTACAAGGAGGAACCTTGTGAGCAGGTGAGGGTATGAGCAGGAATGCATTGGGCAAAACTTCAGCCCAGTGTGTGTGCCTAGACCCTTTCTAGACTTCTGATACTGGTAAGTGTATTAGTTTGCTTTTGTTAAATGAACAGCTGGCAAATCTGCTTAATTTTTACCAGATGGTCTCCAGAGGTATGTAAAAGCAGAGAAGCATTCTCATCTCTTCATTTCGATACTTGTAGTAGGTGACCTTTCAGTTTTTGTCTCGGTCGATATGCCTGGATGTTTTATAAATGTTTGTCTAAACCAGAAAGAAGTAAAAGTTGATTTAATAACCACAGGTGACTCATAGTAAGAGCAGCCTCACTTCGGTAGGGTTGTTGTGAGGTTAGAACGACGGGGGATGCTGCGGAGGGGCTCGTGGGTTTTGGAGTGGCAGCCTGGGGAGTTGGGCTTGAGGCTGGTGGGGCCGTGGGGTGAGAGGTACCCAAGTACCAAAACCTCTCTGTGGTGTGTGGCTGAATCTCTTTAAAGGCCGGAGGGGCGTTACACGTGGAGCCTGGATCTGGTATTATGGCACTAAAGCCTTTACTTGCTTGGCTGAGCATATTGGTTTAGTCTCACCTGTTTTAGGGACGCGTGCTGTGTTGATTCAGTTGCTTTGCTGTAATTACCACTGTGACAGCGCCTGTGTGAATTTTCAAGAGAAGTTTCTCTCTCACTGGTTATGCCATAGGTGAATTTCTGTCCTGAAGCTTTATGGGTTTGGGCAGAAGTCTAGCAGATACTGTGTTGGAGAGGCCCCTGAGAACTCTGCTCTCCTGGGCAGATTCGTGGCCTGTCCTTGAAAAGAGTTGTTTGTGCTCCTAGTCCATCTCATCTCCTGAGGAGTAATGTACTGAGGGGACAGCTGATTGACTTTAACAGTATTTGCTCCTTGCCAGTGGTTTTGATTTCTCTATAAAAACTCATATATCTTTATGAAATAGAGAGAGCTCCCGTTGTATTGCTAATAAATCTAATAATAACAAAACGTTGGATACTTCTGAAAGGAAATGTTCCCTGGGGTGCTGTCCGTGCACTGATGGAGATGAATTGTGCTGCCTTCCTGGCCTTTTGTAGGAGATGCCAAAGGGTGGGAGGTTTTCTTCCCAGGTGATACTGCCCATTGAATCTTGTTGTACCTTAACATGGTTGTTTCTCTGGATATCATAGTTTTGTATGAATAGTGAAAAGATGGACTGAGCTACAGCTGCAACGAAGTGCTGATGACAGAAAGCTCTCTTCCCCTGTTTTGTCCAGCACAGGAGAGTCTGTATCAGCTGTTCCAGTATCTGAGGGCCGGGCATTGGACTGAATCATGGTAGCTTAGCCTTGCTCTGAGACAGATGGGTGTGATGTTAGTGAGAGGAGAAAGTCTGTAGCTGACAACTGGTGAGGCTGCCCTGCGGATCAGTTGTCTGAGCCTGTTGCTGTGTGGGGTACTTGGAGCTGTGGCTCCAATGTAATCCTTTTTGTTATGTGGGCAGAGCTTGGTACCTGTGTTTGCACCTGCCCTGGGTTAGCGCAGGAGCTCCTGCTGAGGATGTAGGTGGCAGAGTGTGTGTGGAGATTAGCTGGGCTCAAAGTGAATTTTATTTTTTTTTCTAGCTAACTTTTAGAGGAGAGAATGATGCTCCGTGTAATTCACTGCCATCCGTCTGTCTGATTTTAATGGCTCTGAACCGGTGGTGTGAAATGTTCGAGGCTAAAGCCTAGGCTGGGTTGGGTCAGAGGTGGTTCCTTTGTGGGGAAAAAAACATAGTTACTGTTGGTAGCCAAAGGAAATACAGAATTGCTCAGCAGAAATGTTGAGAGAGGCAGACCTGTGAGTCACTGCTATCTAGCTGCGGGCTGTTTGGCTCAACCTGGCTGTCTGGATACTTTTGACTGCTGCATTGTGCCTTGGCAAGGAGGGGAAGGGGTCACAGGTGAGCTGAGAGCAGTGAATTGTGCCTGGCTGCCAGATACCATTTGCTCCCGGCTTCTGTGCAACAGATGCCACCCGCTGCCTGTCAGGGCAACAGTAGCCCGGCTCTGTCTTTGAGTCAGCAGCAGCTGCTTGCTGCTCGCCCAGCGGCTGCAGAAGTAACAGCCCGGCTCTCTGTGTTGGGAGCAGCAGTTGTCTCCTCCGCCTCGCCGTGCAACAACTGCCTGGATCTCTGCAGCAGGTGCAGGAGGAGCATTTTCAGCAGCAGCTGCTGCCAGATGGGGAAGTCAGCTGCTTTCCTGTGATGTGGAGGTAGGCTAAAGCCTTCGCTGGTGAGATGGGGGGTCACAGAGGGGCTCAAAACCCAGATCCAGCTGTTATGCCTGCCAAGGTCAGGCCGCCCTGCAAGGGCTTTGGAAGAGCAAGTCTTCTATCATACATTACATTCTGTAAGCACCTCCTAGGTTTGTCTTGGGTGCCTGCAAGTCTGCCTGCCCTGCAAATTTTCTCCTGTTGAATTATGTCCTTGATAGCTGCTTTACTTTTTAATGGTAATTAAGGTTGCTTTAAATTTAAAAATCGGCCCCCTAATGGATAGTTGTGAAATCTTGCCCTAGCGATAAGCTCCCTGTCAGTAACTAAGGTGATGGTTAAGCTGTGAAACTACCTGACAAACATTTTGAGAAGAGCTGTGAAACGTTACTGTATGCAAATCTAAATCTGGATGGTAGAAACACATACCTGGTGTGGAAAAGCAGGACACTAAGAAAGTTACCATAACATTCGCTAGTGTTATCTTCAGAGTCTGTGCTTGTGCGTTCAGTGCAAACCAAGTTTATTCATTGTCATACTCATTTTCCTCTGAAAAATCCCTGAAGAGACTCTCAGTCTCTAGAGAAGTGCTGTCGCTGCTGTGAAGGGTAACAATGCTATCCTAGGTAGAGAGGGAATTCGGAGAGGAGGAGAAAGCATCGTTTAAACTTTTCCATCCCCTTTGTCCTTCAGATAAATTCCTTGTTTTCTTTTTGGTGTGTAAAGGTTTGCAAAACCTTGGAGGTTTTACCTTTATTCTAGTAGTTTAAGTTTTAAACTCTACTTGAATGATGTTCTTGCTGTTGCTTTAATCAAGATTTAGTACTTTACTAGTAGGAATTTTCTTCTGAAATATTTAATGTTTTCTGTTAAATAGGTCTCTGATGAAAATAAATCTGAATTAAAAATCAGGTAAACTGAATCAAAACAGAATTCTCAGCATCACTTTGCTTAATAACAAAGATGTGGTTTTGCTTCTTCAGAGCCCATATGTTTTCCTATATTTTGAAGGTTTTCTTCTTGTTGCTGTTCATTTTCATTTTCATTCCCCCTTGGGTAGAATGAAAGGCATAGGAAAGCAAAACCCACGCTTTCCTTATGTATTGTAAAGAAGTAAGCCCTGGGATTCTTCGTCTGGCTTCCTAAAGAAGTAAGGCATATAGCAAGATGGTACCCAGGTGTCCCCACAAGTAACTTTTGAACCCAGGTACTCCTCCCAGTGAAATTCTTCCAAATTTCGTTAAATTAGAGCCAGACAGCCTGGAAAGAAGACCATAAGAACAAGACTTTATAAGTATGCCAGGCACAGGAGAAGCCTAAATCAGCATTTGCAATTAGGGATCAGACACAAACCCAGAAGGAGCAAGACTTTTAGTTTTGTTGCTCACAGAACTTCATGGTTTCCTGTGTTATCTTCCCAAAGAAAACAAAAGCAAGGGTAGGGCAGGTTGTGCTGGGACCGATCGCCCCTCTGGAAGTCCTTGGTGACATGGTTGTCAGCAAGGACTTGCTTTGTGTGCTGCTTCCTTAGGGAAAACAAATGAGGTGCAAACCAGATGATTTTCTTGAGTTTATAATGCAGGAAAAAACTTTTTTTTTGATTGTTTTATGGGTGTTTAGACCAGTGGTGGAACATGACTTGAGGCAGAAATTTGTATGTGAGAGTTTGTAGCGTCTGATTCAATTCTTCTTCATGTTGAAATGTTATTCTGAAGTCACAGTCTGCTGTGAATGTGACATTAATGCATGTTAAGGAAGATCTTAAAGCCTTGGTTTTGTGGTTACGTTGAGTAGCGTTCATTCATCCATAGTCATTCAGAAATGTTTGTATTCTTTTCTATTGACAACCAGCAAAATTAGTTAATCTGGAAAGTGAAATCTTAACTGATTTTGAGCAGTTCTAAAACCAAAAGTGATTGTAAAAATGGTACAAGGGTGTTCCACGAAACTGCTCTCCTTGCTTATTAAAAATTGTTTTATCTTTTTTTGACACCTGTAAACATGGAGACATGGTGGTTGGAATAGCTTAATTCTTTGAAAAGTCATGTAGGGTTTACAGGGCTGATAAATCGCAAATAGTGGCTTTTGGTTTCTAAACCAGCCAGATTTTAAGGGTATTTCTCTTTGCTGTAAATGGAACCTCAGACTGGCACTTCAGCAAAACTTTTTTTTTTCTTTTTTTTTTTTGTTATTTGTCTTTTTATGTCATGCAATTGTTGTTGTGAACTGAGAGAAAACTCAAGCCTGAGCATGGAAAATGTATGACCTGATGGCTTTGTATGTCATGTGAGGGAGGGGGAGAAAATAGTTTTCTTCTGTGCTCCCATCTCTGATGGGAGTCTGATGGGAGACTGATTTGTTTGCTGCTGCTATCTAACTCCGTCCTAGGGCTATTAAAACGTTGGATGTTTTTAATGTAGCTTACATAAAACTTAGTGATATGAATGTATTTTTATTCAACTGTGTGGTGGAGCAGAAGGACGCTAATATGCTTCAGATCTTGTAAAAGCTTTAACTCATCTGTGTGCTTGAATGCTGAGCATAGCTTTGATTATGATGAAAGATAAATTCCAGAAAGAAGTGTAACTGTGTCCTTTTTTTCCATCTGATGAATTTCATCTGATACCATTCAGTGTGAATGATAGCAACTACGTGGCAGAATGAATAGCAGCACTCTGTCTGTTGAATAGTTGGAAAGGTATTGAGATCAAAAAAAGAGGGTGCTGGACCAAGGTTTTCACTGAGCAAGGTGCTCTCTTGCATTCAAAATTAAACTCATTTTGCAGTAGCATTTTGATGGAAGTTACCACTACTTTAAAAATCTTGTTGTATTGCATTTCTTGAACTACTATTCTAGCCAGCATATAGGGCTAGAATGATATGTAAGCTTTTTATCTGAAAGAGAACACTTTAAATGCTCCATTATATAGTCTTCATTTTAAATAGTTTCACAAGGGCGTTCATTTGCACTTGGATTGATCAGAAAGTCACACTTGCCACCTTCTTCTCCACTGTGTAACACCCGCAGTGCGTAGGGGTATCAGCCGATGGTGGAAACTGTAGGGTTTGGTTTTAGACAAAAACCTGTTCAAACTCAAAATAAGTATTTTTGGGGTTCTTTTAAAGTAATATGAGGATTTCAGAGTTTTGAACCTAGAAATCTCAAAGCACCTTTATGAGACGGCACTGTTGTCCTAATTTACAAACAGCTACTTCTTGCTTCTGCTTGTGGCTTGCTCAAGGTTCAGAGAATCTCCTGGTGGCAGAAGGAGCTGTATCTAAACCTTCGGATGTTTGAAACTTGAAATCTGATTTTTGCATTATCCTCTCCTAACAGAAATTAAAGATCTATACATTTCCTGTCTTTCTGCTGTAATCAATTAATTTATAAGTATTAATATTTTGATCAATGCTTTTAATTCAGTTTACTATTTCTTTTTCTTTTAGGCATGTACTGGTATAGAAAATATCGATGAAGCTATAACTTTGCTTGAACAAAATAACTGGGATTTAGTGGTAAGTATTTTAAGAAAATGACTTTAGATCAACACTGATGTGCCATCTTGCTGAGACAGCTATTATCTTTATTTCAAATCTGCATGTTTCTTATGGTTGGGGCAAGCAAATTATGTGCAGACTCTGTCTGGTCTGCTAAAGCCTCATTGTCAGGTAACAAAATACTGAGTTGCGTATACCCTGATATACTTTGATTGTCTTCATGCCACTTTCGTTTCTTTTTCTTTCTCTGAATCAGCGTTTCACATCGTATTTAGTTTCCTGTTTGTTTAGTCCTATGCTTAATTTTCTAAGTAGTGTAAGTAAGGCAGCATTTTTGGAAGACACCTTGCATACGCACACAAGGTTTTTGAGAATTTAAGTGCCTGTGGAAGAAATAACAACTTCTCCAATTCTTAATGTGTTTTAAATTTGAAAATGAGATACTGGCTCCTCTATTGCTAATTGACATGCAGAATTCAGATTAAGGCAGTACTTGATTTAGATTTGGTATTATCCAGACGCAAACAGAATAAACAGCAAGCTCATCCTAAAAATACTATTGTCTTGTTTGTAACAAGGCTCAGTGTGCAGAGAATTATGGGGAAAACAATAAAACAAATAAAACAGGTTTATGTATTTTAAGGTAAACTATTTTCCCACGTAGAGAGTTATCAGCATGATTGTCAGCATAAATAAACTATTAATTCATTTTCTTAAGGAGTAAAAATATAAACTAGAACAAAGTGATCTGCCTTTAAACTGCAATACCTTGGATTTCTTCTTTTTTCCTTTTCCAAACGAGTGACCTGAGCATCAATCCGAATGATCAGAAATTTGCTTTAAAAATGAATAAATTAGCTTATCTGAAACTGACTTTGGATACACTTTCAACTGTCTGCCACATTGTGCTTCCAAAACATTGTTCAGAGTATTCTCCATGTTTTAATGGTTACAAACTAAGTGTCACAAGGATGGTGAAGTTTTAAGCAGCGTTTGCTAGGATGAATGTTGTATTTCTTTTGAAGCACAGTGATTAACATGACATGTAATGTTGTAACCTATTATAATCAAACTCTCTGTACCCCAATCACTTGAAGCTTTACGTTTAAAGTTAGTATTGGCCGAAGTATACCAAGTCTTTATTTGCAATGTGTCAGAATATAAGCAGGAATGAGAAAACGATGTGCAAAAGGGTGTACCTGTCATGTACATGTCTTTAAACAGGAAAACCCAAATGTGTGTTGGCAGAGTGGTACTGTTAAAAACATCCTTTGCCACAGCAGTTTGCTGTGTTGTGGTGGGGGCTGTTTTAAAAGTTAGTGTTTGTTATGAGAAGGCAAAGAATGCCTTATGCATTCTCTCTAGGTCTTAAGGTTCTCAATATGATGCATTAAATCAGCTGAATATGATTCTGAGGCTTTTCTAAAGTGTATGCTTAACATTTAGTAAATGCTCACAGGTGATGTTGAAAAAGAGAGTTATGAGGAAAAATGTTAAAAACAACTAAGTGGATTTGTTTTTATTTATTTATTTATTTTCTTTTGAGACTGCAGAATGAGCAGAAAGGAAGTGGAGTACTCACAGCTATGAGAATGCCTTTCCTTGTTTCATTTTATTAGTAATGATTAAATGATCTAGAAGTAGAACACAGTGGGAAAAGTAAGTAATGACCCAAAAATGCAAGCTTAAAAAAGGCATATGGAAAGTAAGAGAGAAAAGAAAATTAGGGATGTAAGAGGTACGTCAGGAAAGTGTCTATGAAATAGTAAGTCGTGGAAGAAAAATAAACCAATTAGGATGAATAAAAGTGACGAAGATGCCCTAAGACTCATTAGAAGGACACTGGCTCTTTATTTTATTAAGAGCAACCTTCCTGTAAAAAGGATTGGAAACTAAATTATTCAGAAGAGTGTGGAAACAGGAGAGGAGACAAATACGAAGGCAGAATGTAAGAAGAAAAAGAGTTTCTAGCTTGAGAGAAAATTAATCATCTCATTGTTAGGCAAGGGGTTTTAGCATTTCAAAAATCAAAATGGCACATGAGAAAAGGTTCAGGACTTAAGAGAAACATGGGGATTTTGTATTTTAAAATTGAAGTTGTAGAATAAAACCTTATTTTTTTCCTGATATGTGAGCTTTTTTTTTTTTTTTTTTTTTGAGAGAGGCTTATTGCACAGGTCTTTAGTTGTGTGTCCGTGTGTCCCTGGTGATTCAGTAGTCAAGTACAGAATCAGCCCCAAGAAGTGGGGGAGGAGGGAAGGCTTTGTTTTTGATTGAACTAAAAGGTCTTGGAGGTTTTCATCTCAAATGATTTTTTTAAAAATGTGTATGCAACAAACAGTTTTGCACTGTATTCCTATTGCTTCACTTCTTCATGCTTTTTTTTTTTTCCCTGGTTTTGTTAGTAGATTTTAGCATCAAGTGTTAAAATGCCACGTACGCCTTTCCTGTTACTTGAGTGAATGTTGCTGTGTTTTTCATTTTTTGGACATGAGGTCTTACTTGTAAACAAAAACAAATATTGCCTAAGGAACTCCTTTCTTGGTTTAGTTGTTCTAATAGCCACCTTTAAAAAAAAAAAAAAAAAGAAAAAGAATGCATCTGAATTCTTTTTTCTTTGTAGTTTAGGATGGAAACATCAGCTTTCTATTTTTGAACTTTTAAAAATCCCATTTCAATCCCCACACCCTTAGAAGTCTTCAAGTCTCTTCCTCTATATGGGATACTTACAGACAATATAAACAACCATTATCTTATCTTCCACCTAGAACCAAACAACTTGGATTTAAACCTGAGCTGTATGTGTTTTTACAACGGTCAAATCATGTTTGTAGTTGTTTGAAGGGATATAGGAAACCGTCATTCATGAGTGATGTGTTGGCTTTGTTCAAGTGCTGAAAATCAAGTTGATCATGCGAATGCTGCAGAGGAATTCACATACAGTAACAACACATGAATTGCCTGGTGGGATCATGAGTCGTAGCAATCTTACCAGTAATAAGTTTCCTACTGTTGCATGTGACTTGGCCTTTGTGGCGTTCTGCTGCACGAGGCAGCTTAATTTTTTTGTGTGTATTGGAACACAGTAACCTAATTTCTGTCCTTTTTTAAGGCCAAGAAGTAAAAAGTTCTCAGTGTCACTGAAAATCTGTAAGATTAACATAGATAATACAGTGGTCTCTTTAATCTTCATCTCTGTGAAACTATTTTTCAGTAAGTGGATCCAGCAACTCTTAAGCCTGCTGGGATTGCTAATATGTTATTTCCTGAGTGTTGTTTCTTTGACATCTATCAATTTACAATTACTTTTAACATCTGAAGAAGTAAGAGTTAGGAATTTGCGTGCTATAAAATTTGATGGTTTTATAGCTTGTTCATTCAAACTATGGTCTTCTGTTTTGGCATTTGAAGGTAAGAATGACAATATAAATGTATTTTAAACTTTGTGTAAAGACAATAAAATAAAAGTATGAAAAATCCCAAGTATGTGTCTTTGGAAGTGTTTCTGATGATGGTCTATGTTTGAAGGAAGTGACCTATTAGTGCAGTAATTTGTAATCTGCGTCTTGGCTCTATGTGATATGGCCTTCATGCACATGAGGTTGTTACATGTGTGATAATTCTGTTCTCCTGATAACAAATGCCAGCATCTGTGAATAAACCTAATCTGTACCTTTCACCAATTTAATGAAAAACACAAATCCTTCACATGTAGCAAGACTTTATATTCTCTACTGGTAGTCAGAACAGGATTTTTGAATAAAAAACTGGATTCAACATACTAAATTTTCTACTTTTTCCACGATGACCATTCCTGTTACTCATTTAGAGGTCACTAGTTTAAAGTTGTTTTTATTTCAGTCTTTTCCAGTAGATGTGGTGATACTAGGTACTGCTTAGCATATCACTTTAAGAGGACAATGATTTTCATCAAAATAAAGGTGGGGTTATCCCATGTTCACTCCCCTGTAAACGTTGTATGTAACTAAAAAAAAAAATCTTAATCTCTGGTTTTTATTTTTGACCTAGACTCTAGAAATGCCCTTAGTGCCTTCCTGCTATACTTGGCTTTGTTATTCCATGCTCAAAGCACAGTGTGATTGCAGTGAAGCCAGCAGCTGAGTGCACCTGGAAATGACTTGCAGTTTCTCTCATACAGAGCTTCCACGAATCAGCTAACAAAAAGCATTTCTATACCTTGGAAGGAGAAAATTTGTACATTTTGAAGATCTGTCTTTATAAAGCTTCCACACTCAACTATAGATTTTTTATTTTTGATGGATAACTTGTACAGATGATTAGGGTTTTTTTAGTTCACTTTTTAAAACCTCCTAAATCATTATTATTTGTCAGGGCTTTTAATATAAGTATCCATTTTTTTTACATGTATATGCTTATATTTCTTTCCAAAAGACAACATCACATAGAAGTAAATAAGTTTATTTATTAAAAAAAAAGAGAGGAAAAAAAAACTTGAACTGAGAAGAGTGAGTGAGGGCTTTACAATTTTTCTTTTTAATTTCTGTTGGGAGTGCCATTTTAGATGAAATTCCTAGGCAGAAAATGGTCCGTTGCCTCTTGACAGTTAGTAACCATCCATTATTTGTATCTTTTACTTTCTAACCATTTCCTTAGTTCTTTTTCTTACAATGCGCAGTAAATAAATCACAGTACAAGCTGGGAAGAACTAAAACACTAATGATTACTTTTATCTTTTTTCCCCAACTGATTAGCCCTGGAGAAGCCTTGAGTTACCTCGTTGTGTGTTTGTTTGTTTTTTTTTTTTTTTTTTTTTTAAACTGTTTTGAATTAGTCTCCCCCAGAACCCAGATGATTAATTTACTTGGCACGAGGCTGTTTCTCTTCCTGAAATGGGGGATGATACTGTCATGTGCTTAGCAGCTCCCGTTTCGTTTTAAGTGTTTCAGTATTTCAGTGCCTGCAGAACCAAGACTACATGCGGTGTTTGGTGGTTCATCACCTTCTGCATGGTATTCTTGACCTGCTGTTTTCTTTACTTCAGACTTGCATACTGAATATGGCACACATTTGACAGCACTTCGTATGGGGTTGGTGAAGTTTATGGTTTGCTCTCGTTAGGACTGGATCTGAAGGGTTTTGCCTGTTAGGAGCACAGACATCTGTGCATTAAGAGCATTCTCCCTGGGGTCAAATGAACAGTTGTGTCCGCCTATGGGAACTAGAGGTTTGTATTCTCCCCCTGTCTTTATTTTTCTTTTTTCTTTCCCTTCTGCATGAATGTCCTGTCAAGTGACTGCCCAGATAGCATTGAAAACCCTGCTGCCAGCAGAGCTGAGGAAGAAGGAAGCTCAGAGCTGTAATGACAAGGCATGGTGGTGGATGGGCTTCTCGCTGGTGCAGGCGTGCTGCGGGCACGGTGCCTGTTCTCCAGGAAATACAGGAGTTGCAAGTTTCTTGTGTGTCCAACTGCAGCATTAACCTCTTGTAGCAGGAAACAATTAAATTCCATGTGAACTCTATTTTACAAAGGCCCACAGAGGTTTCTTTTGGAAGTCATTAATGTGTTTTCTGTTAAATCAGGATTCCTGCTTGCAAAAAATCCTCTGATTTCTCATTCTCTGTATTGACAGCTGTTTTGCAGCTCCCAAAGTGACATTTCTGTATCGTTGAGTTAGCTCAGATGCATGCTGCGTATTTTATATGCAAGTTTGGGGCAGCTGGGTGGTAGCAAAGAAGACTAGCTCTTCTTAAACTATGAATATTAAATCTTTTTTTTTTTTTTTTTTACTTTTGAATGCCTTCATCTCGAATAAAACAAACATTTCCTTTTTATGTACCTCATATATTTATGTCTTGTATGTTTTCTACACTGAAGACCCTATGGAATGTGCAGGTCTATAGGTAGTTGTAAGCACAGTATGGTTTTCCATATAGTGGTATGCAGAGTCATCTATTAAGGGGAAAAACACACACACACACACACACACACACACACACACACACAC